>NC_054702.1:93193464-93275964 GCF_016097555.1 Gigantopelta aegis | reverse complement strand
GAAAATTGTCTTTCTTATGTGCGCCGACTGTAACTCTATGGACAATATAAGACTTTTTCTCTGAGAAAATCGACAGTTTCACCTGTAGAAGGAAGGAAGGCATGTTTTATTTAACGACACACGCAATCAACACATTTTAACTACGGTTATATCGCATCGGCCATATGGTTAAGGATCACACAAATAATTAGAGAGGAAACCCGCTGCCGCCACGCAATGGGCTATTTTTTACACATCCTCAAAATGTTTTATGTACAAATAGCTTGTTGATAATTTATGCTCACAGTATTACTTACAAACATCTATTGTTTTGAAGTATAAACACATGTTATGTACATACAGACTATCTGCTCACAGCGTTGCTATAGGAACGGGCAGATATAATAATACTGAAAGATCGGAAAGACTTTGTGCAACATGCATGCAGTTTGTTCAATTTATAGTACTCTGAGTGACATATATATATTAAAATATATTATTATACCCGACCATCTTCAGTTAAACTAATACAATTACTGTCCATTAATAACGTAAAGCAGTTAACAAAATTGTGTAAATATTTATTAGCTGGAACAACACGGAGAAAAGATAATTTATGATAGATCTACGTATCACTCTATCCACACTGTATTGCAGTGTATTATTATGTGATAAATATATATCTATATGGTGGATTATGGTTAATGTATTATGTATATGTATATGTATAATTATTTGATATATATATATTTATGTTATCAATAATGTTTATGTATGTTTGCCTATGAATGGTATGTTTACGGCGAATAAATTATTATATCATCTACACTTTCCGATTAGCAACAATGAATATTATGCAGCAACCCATTGACAGGATAATACATACCATGGCCTTTATTACACCAGTTTTGGAGATTTCACCTGTAGAAATATTTTAAAGGAAAATCTCAATATGGGGGATGATGTCTTTTTATACTTTTCTAAAGCTGGTATGATAGTAATGGAATGTGTGTACAGTTAGCTGAATAAAAATATATCTTGTATAAGACTTTTCAGTTTTCTTCAAAACATTTGCAATAGCCAAAACAAAAACGTTATTTTTTTACCTTTGGAGATTTTGCTACGAAACTGCAAACCGGGGTTCTTTTCTTTTCTCTTTTTTTTTCTATAGATGATCTTGTTGACAATAGATCTATCGTCGCTGTACTGTGTAATAAAGTTAAAGTATGGTTTGTTTAAAGACACCACTAGAACACATTGATTTACTAATCATCGGCTATTGGGTACTTTTGATGTATAGTCTGAGAGAGAAAACCCGCTACATTTTTCCATCAGTAGCACGGGATCTTTTTTATATTCACCTTCCCACAGACAGGATAGCATATACCTCGGCCTTTGATATACCAGTCGTGGTACACTGGCTGACACAAGAAATAGCCCAATGAGTTCAGTGACGGAAATCGATCCTAGACATCCCGCCCCGTACTGTATGTCATCACAATATGCATCTGAAACAACATCAACAATATAATAATAATAATAATAATAATAATAATAATAATTAATAATCATTTCAAAAATAATAATTAAAAAAAGAAATGAATTTCCGTTGCTGATTCGAAGTACTGGCTGCTGTATTTCAAAACCTGTTACATCGAAATTGCATCTGTAATCTTATTAACAAAACAATTTGTATTAATAATAATAAAAATTCCCATTCACTGTCTGTATTCCAGAAGTGAAAGTGACCTTATATGTATCTTTTGAATACTTCTGAGTTCATCTATCTAACATAGAATTGGTGTCTTTTTACTGAGCAGCATTTACAGCCGGTGGTCATATTAAGGCTCTCTTTCCATCTCTTTTGTCGACAGTACAATAAAGTATAGTAACAAATATTTCCTATTATTCGTATTATTTATACAACGCCCAGCTTATAACACGTGAATAGATACACGGTTAACGAGACAGCTGCGGTAAAATAATCCAATAAAGATCGCAGGTGAGAAAAAGTTCGCCTTATATCTTGCATATAAAAGATCCTTTGCTATTAATGGAAAAAAATGTAGCGGATTTCCTCTCTAAGGCTATATGTCAAAATTACCAAAATTATAAAGTAGAGAACAGAGAATTTTTTCTCTCAGTCAAATCTTATTTAATCTGTGGGAACTGGATGACTTTTGTTTTACAAATGATACTAACAAACAACCGAAAACAAGACAGAACTCCTTCGTGCTTACTTGATGTCTCGTCTTTTACATATTGACAGTACATCTATACCACAAAAGATACCCAGTACGAGACGGGGGGGGGGGGGGGGGGGGGGGGGGGGGGGGGGGGGGGTTGTCACGGGGAGGGGGACTGCTCCCCTAGTGCTGGAGCAACATCTCACATTCGGGCAAAAATTACAGGAGATATTCGGGAAAATACGCTAAGCTGAGACCTTTTTACCATGTAATTCCATTATTCTACCTTCAAAATTAGTTGTAATACATATAAAAATACGTAGTGATTCGCTTGCAACCCTATATATAGCTGTTTGGTAGTATTGCTAATATGAATAAATTTTGTTTATCCAGATTCGTGCATTTTCGTTTAATTCGGGGGAAAAAACCCAGCCTGCCCCCTATAAAAATGGGAGTCCGTGCGCCTATGCCAGTATATATACAGTGGACTCCTATAAACCGGACACCCTCACAACCAATCGAAATGTCCGGTTTTAAGAGGTATCCGGTTTACAGAGGTTAAGTTCTGTACTGATTTTTAATAAAGTACCGTGAAAAATGTCCAGTTTGGGGGAAATTCCAGTTTACAGAGGGTCCGGTTTTGAGAGGTTTCACTGTACTGGAATTGGGAACTCTATTAACGTGCCCACATGCTTAAAGGTTCAGGCACGCCAACCTCGGATCCAGTCTCTGACATCGCCAGCGGCTGGTTCCGGGGCAGGAGGGGGTTTCACTGTATATATTTGCAAATACATGCAGTCCAGATATAGACGTCTCTGACCTTCCTTAATTCCACAAAGATGACCTAAGGCTTGCACTGCATATTGTTTATGCTTCGTCGAGGCACGCAGGCACATGTCTCATAGCTGATTACACTGATGTGTACATACTGTTATTCATGCTTCTTATTGCTATGAAATACAAGGACCATCAACGTTGAAAAGAGTGATAATCTACCACAATGTCAAGGCATTGGCGGAACACCTTGTAAATACCTACCAGCTTTTCATGTGGCAACTGGGGGCGACTATAACCATGCATTATTTCAGATTTTCATGATGCAGAAACTTCATGACGCAACATTCTTACTGACAACTGGCCTAAAAGGAAAACAGAAACACCTGGGGAAAGTCAGTACATCATGCTATTCTCTGACAAAGGGAGAAAGATGCGATTCACACTTATGAAGCACCTGCCTAGTTGGCCAACACCACTGATCTACAAGTCATGACATACTAGATGAGCTAATATGATAATGATTCCAGTGTGATACCGATGATGACAGCTGGAAATCGGAAGACAATCCTCAGTCCAGTGATGAAAGTAGATGACATTTATGTTTACAACACTGTTCCATATTATCAAATTATTCTAGGTATTCTATATACATCACCCATCTGAGTGATTCACAACTGCCAAAATGCCCTCTCGACTGAGATACTTTTTGAATCACGATATCAATTGTGTCGTTGAGATTTAGGTAACATTTTACTATATATGATACATATTGTTAGTCTATAGTCCTTACCACAGGGAACGCCATTTTCTTACTATGGTATATACTACAAGTTATTTATTTCTGTGCCGATTGTTTTTTAAATGGACACAAAAATAGTGGGATTTTTTTGTTATTTCCAAAACTCTTTTACTTTTCTTCTTACGTCAAATCAAACTGAAACTACTTTTCATTCATTTCAACTTATTTTCGTGCTTATATCCAATTAAGGTTCAAGCACAGTGGGTTAGTTGTTAGTTGGTTAGTGGTTAGTGAGAGAGAAGAGGGTGTAGTGGCCATACACCTACCCATTGAGCTCTTAAGAACTCGCTCTGGGTTGGAGCCGGTATCGGGCTGCGAACCCTGTACCTACCAGCCTGTAGTCCGATGGTTTAACCACGACGCCACCGAGGCCGGTGAAGAAACTACTGACAAAAGAATTTTATATATATATACCAGAGATGGGGTAATCGTAATCAGTAATCGTAATCGATTGTAATCAATTACATGTTTTCATGTAATCGCAATCGTAATCGATTACATTGTTTGAGAATGTTATGTAATGTGTAGATGTGTTTAGCATCAACTCCAGTAAGAGTGCCTATAGTTAGAAGCAGTACTGGTCAGTCAGTAGAACTGATCTCCCATTGTCTACTACTCTCATAGTAGAACTATTATTTGCCTTGAGAAACAGGGGATCATAACGTCTGGATTATCAAATGAATGTTACCCAGGGGATGAAGACCCACATTCACATAATGGTATTTATCGTGTTTACGTTTACTATAAAACCACTTGAATGAATACTGTGTTCTAGCTAGCAATATATAAAAGGGCGCTGCACCATGCCCCAGTTTTGTGTCCTATAATTGTTTTTATAATAAAACACGGGTCTGAATTCAACTAAGAAACGCTTGACAATTACTCGTTTGGTCACAGGTGTGACTTGGTTTGTCTTCAGGTTATCTGGTTTTCCTGCTTGTTTTTTCTTCTGGAGCCCTAGTTGACTTAACTTACTCAGCTAGGATTTCATGCATCAGTAATAAAGAACATGGTGCGAGTGCAAAGACAAATTCGTGCAGTTTATTTACAATTAGGTGTGGTGGGGTTCTTGATCCGTGATTGGTTGGATTGGACCACTGATGGGTGCTGCAAAAAAAAAGGTGATATTTAGTGGTGTCCTATCCTGGTTGATTGTCTAACGATGTTGATTGGCTGGTTACCGTATTAGCCAATTGGGTTGTTGCAATTTCGATCCTGTCTTAGTGGGGGGGAAAAAAAAAAAAAATATAATGTATGCTAACGGACGTGGGGTATGCCAGTTGTCAATCACGGGTTTCAGAACATTAACATATTTACAGTAGAATAATATGGTTATCGTGGTTAGGTCTAGTTGGCGTTGGCATATCTAGTGGTTATTAATCACTCGCTACCGTCCCGCCGTTAATCCCCAGGTTGAAGTGCCTGGTCGAGTGCTTAAGGTCGCTCTTTCATCCAAGGGATGTACAGGCGGGTGGTTTTGAGTAATTGTTAATTTATATTGCTAAATTTATGGCAGCTAATTTGGTTCAGCATATGCTTTTACTTTTGTCGTTTCACCGTTCTTCCCCCGGGTGGAATACGTGGTCTGTTCGAGTGCGTAGGGTGGATGTTTCACTAAGGGGGTCACAGGTGTCACGATCCAGGCATTGTCATATCTAGCGGTTCTTAAATCATTCGCTACCGTCCCGCCGTTGTTCCCCAGGTTAGAGTGCTTGTGTGGTCGAGTGTTTACGGTCGCTCTTCCATCCAAGAGATGTACAGGCGGGTGCCAGCTAATTTGGCTAGGTATATGCTTTTACTTTTGTCGTTTCACCGTTCTCTCCCCGGGTTGGAATACGTGGTCTGTTCGAGTGCGTAGGGTGGATGTTCCATCCAGGGAGTCACGGGTATCACGAGTTAAGCAGCGTATTAATTACTTATCTTAATTATAGATCGCCACCTTCCGTCCGTTGGTCCCCCGAATTGGAGTGCATGTTGGTCGAGTGCAGAAGGTCGCTCTTCCCTCCGGGAGACGTACAGGCGGGTGGTTTGTGATCATTTTCTAGTTTTAGTTTTTAACTTAATGACTGTCAGGAGTCCGGTGGGTGTGCTACGGTTTCCCATCCTGCCTGCGATCAGTCGGGTTGGTTTTGACCAAGGAATTATACGGGCATTTAAAGCGAGATACCGTAAATACCTTCTATAGAAATCTGGCTGCCAAAATCGACACGGCTGAATCTGCTTCACAGTTATGCAAGGATGTAAATGTACTTGACGCGGTACACTGTATAGAGCAAACTGACACGATATCTAAGTGTTTTAACGCTTGCGGATTTCCTACGTTAAACATCGAGGATCGTGACGACGATGACTATGATAAGGAAATCCTTTATAAACCTGATTACTCTTTAAACCGGATTTTTTTTTAGGGTCATCCGGTCCCAAGGTGTTCCGGTTTAGACAAGTTCCACTGTATAAGATAATTATATTAACGAAATTTGAAATGGATTTGGTGAAACAGTTAGAAAATGTCACCATTTTTTCAGGCCATTTTGAATGTTGAGCATAATGGCGGCCATCTTGGATGTAGAAAATTATTTTATTGAGTTGACCATCCTTGAATGGATATACATCGATGCAAAACGTATCCAAATCGATCAACATTTACATATATAAGTAAGTTGCCCCCCCCCCCCCCCCCCCCCCCCCCCCCCCCTCCCACACACACACACCAAAGTAAAAAATTGGGGAGTCCGAAGGGTCATGTTGGACACAATTTATCAAAAATCGATTTGCACCATCGGGTTCCTTGGGGGAAAAAATCCATTTGGAATCAACTTCAAACATAAAGTAAACACTTTCCAAAAAGAGAACAAATCAGAGACTGACTACTGGGCAAATGGAAAACACTGCGCGACTTTCATAGAGGGGCATCATATTTAACAGCGAATAAAAAAAAAATCAGTAGGTTGTTGGCAATGTTGTCCACCTAGGTTGTGATCCTAGATATACAATGTATGTAGATATGATTTTAGGTGGCAAACCTTTTACAGCACGCCGGGTCCATTTTTTCATCCCCCCCCTCCCCCCCCCCCCTCGCCCCGGGTAATAAGGGAGGGTTAGAGGTTACCCGAGCTATTAGAAATGATGTTCCCATATTTAAGACATGCTTTATTTCTTTTTTACGAGAGTTGCTTCAAATGTAGTGTTGGGGAAAATGCAATGCAACAGTCAATTTATGCAAAACGTGATTACAGCAGGGGTTCCTCAAATGTAAAGTTGTTGATAAATATTTAAAAAATCACTGATGCATCAAAGATATATCATGACTTCATTCAGTGGATTTAAGTGCAGTTTGTCATACGTGTCCCATTTTGACACGACGAAACGCCACAACTTGTCCTTTAGATAAAGTTAAGGATAAAAAGGTCAATAGTTTCAAAACTTTGCATACGATCAAATTATACAAATGTTAGAGAAATATATATATTATATAGATATGACGAAAACAGGTCAATAATTCCATGTTTTGTTTACCTAATTCCTGATTCACGTGTCAATGTTGTTGTATTTCTGACTCGTATTATTCACTCCACTGAAAGGATTCGAACCTATAACTTTCTGAGCAAGAGTCTGCGCTCTACCGTCTGAGTCAACAGAAACATTCCGCCTTCCTAAAGGTAGTACTAAACCAAATGACTTCCGGCTGGGTCAAAGTTCGAGGTGCAGCTGGGTCAAAGTTCGAGGTGCACCGAACTTTTGATAGAGAAATTAACACCAGAGGTCCTGTGATTGGTGATAAATGTGAGTGTGTTGGTTGTATAAAAAAATAGTTTCATCTGGGAAAAATATTTATGCAATTTTATTTTATCTAGTACCACTGTGTCAAGTAGCCTTGTGCTTGAAACATGTATGAGGTACCTGTAAACACAAGTACTCAAATTGTGTGCGGAACTAAGGTAGTCATAGACGCTACCCGTTATCTCTGAAATGAGCATTCCCAGTCTGGAGCTCCACGCGGTAAGACGTGTTTGTTTCGCTTGTGCACACTGCACGTGCTTTCGTATGCTCGACTTGGGGGTCCTTCATTTCGTTGTTTTTGTCAGCGAAATGAAGTTTTCTACTGGGATGTATGCGGCCATTGGAACTGATTGAACGTTGGAACGCTTGTCGTTTCGACAGCCTGCACCACCAGGATAGATTCTTTTTTAGCGAGATTCCTTGCCTCCACGTCATTTCTCCGTCTGATTGTCGACTTGTTTTTTTCGTGACTCGTATGACGGCCATTCTGCAGAACGCCACGGTTGTTCGCGTTTAGTCTCTACATGTCCGAGCCTGTCCAAGCAACACTGGAAGATTGACCGCCCCACTCTAAGAAAAAATAGGAAGCGCGGTCGGCCCCTACTACTCTTTTTCTAGACTTTACCTTGCTTTATAGTGATACCATCTCGTATCCTCCGGAGTCGGGCCCGTCCGCACCACTATACCAACCCATGACGACTGGACTATACCCTAGTCTGATACTCTCTTTCGTTCAGACGGATCCGGCTTCTCAAGATCTGTATTTCAGCACAGCACTAAACCTTCAACGTCTATCGACTGTCAATCTAGGGGTTTTCTTGACGGGATGCAACCCATCTCGTCCCTTTAAGCTGTGCACCCAAACGGCCTTAACGAGGCCACTCGCGTGGACATATCGATCGGACTTTAAACTTTTAGATCTGCGTTCAAAATTTTATGTCGAAATTACTTCTTTTTTTTAAATATTATTAAATAGTCCGATCCTCTCTTCTTTCTCTTATTTAATTTTGGACTGTCCTTCTAAAATGCTCCAAATTATGTAAATATTCGGCCGAGCAGTCAATTCGTTTTATTTTTGGATTGTAACCTTTTTATTTATTTTATTTATTCTATTAACTTTTTTTACTAATTGCTATTTTCAAAATTTTGCCCATTTTCAACACCCCCCCCCCCCCCTCCCTTCCATCCTGAGTCAGGCCACCGATCTTATCGGAGGTCGGACTCGGGATGGGCGTGTTCGAAACCCTAGTGGTATATGGGCACGTTAAACTAGTTATCATCATCATCATCTGAAATGAGCAGCTTCACCCCCAATTCTTTTTGATTCACTTTAAGGGTGAGGGGTGGTAGTATTTATATCCGTGGTTTTATGTCGATTGATACGCTGCATGTAGGAGTGTTAGCCACATATATACGTTACTATTGTCGTCTATGGGATTTGATTTGGTAGTATACACCCTATAGGGATTGTCTTGAGTTGGCAAGTCATTGTAAGAGGTTTCCAACTAACACAGCCTTTTTGGCGACTAAAAGTACATATTAAATATATTTTCGTATTTAGAATATTAGTGTCTGTATATCAAATGTTTTCGGTCGTGTGCCCATGTTAGAAGTCATTTTTATTTTACTTCGTAATATAATTTTCTTTTTGTCGTACAAAATTATTGGAAGGTATAATTTTAAATCCGGTTTGGATTATTACAAACATTAGGACAACACACACCTTGTTTATACGAATGAATGAATGTTTAACGACACCCCAGCACGAAAAACGCATCGGCCACTGGGTGTCAAACTATGGTAATGTAAACAAATAAAGTGATGATCAACATCAATATAAAAATTCAAAATTTAAATAAAACCAGTGTAAAGAACTGTGCAAAAATACAAATATCACAGATATATTCTGACTTTTACTAAAAAATTCAATTATATCTCGAAAAAAACAAGGGGATTTGTGCTGTATTGGCCATTCTTAAAGAGAATGTTACACCCCTGCACCACGGTGAGGTTACAGCACGCGCAGGGGCCTGGTTTATACAAACACTGATATTCTGAACAAGAAAATATCTTTAATATGTAATTTTAGTCACAGAAAAAGGCTCTGTATGTCTTACATATGTTAAATATAATAAAACTCAGGATAGTCCGTTAAACTATATTGTGAGACCTACAAGATTACGTCAGTCGTGTGCGATGGGTCCTAGGCATGGGCGTACGACCCGGGGGGGGGGGGGGGGCAATTCCCCCCCCCCCCCCCCCCCCAAATTCGGGCAAAACAGTGGTGAAAATTCGGGCAGTTTTTATCTGGGTAAAATTTCGGGCAAATCAACCCCTCCAGCCCCCCTAAATCAAAGAGTCCTCATACGCCCATGGTCCTAGGATCCATCCCGCTCGGTTTCAATCATTCTCCACTAGTGGCCCATCAGACAGCGGGAATATTAATTTAACAATACTCAGCACATTTTACACCACGGCTACTTTGTGTGTAACGTGGTTATTTTGACACATTGCTAGAGAAAGTGGCACACACACACACAGACTAAGAGAGTGAGAAATAGAGGCTGAGGGAGAGAGAGAGAGAGAGAGAGAGAGAGAGAGAGAGAGAGAGAGAGAGAGAGAGAGAGAGAGAGAGAGAGAGAGAGAGAGAGAGAGATACAGAGAGACACACAGAGAGAGAGAGTCACAGAGACACAGAGAGAGAGAGACACAGAGAGAGAGGGGGAGGTTGTGGACGAGGGTCACTCTGCGGCCAAAGAGGTTGTTTCTACCGATAAAATAGCATGGATCTTATACATGCACTTTCCATTAAGCAGGACAGTAGGTACGACGGTGAAAGATGTACCAGTTGTGGGGCACTGGGTGGGAGCTATCGTAAATCACGTGAGCGTTCTACTGACTGAGCTCAATCCGACCCCTAGTCCGTGAGTTGTGTTATTCCGTATCTTTTGTAAAACAAATAAATAATTAAAAAAACAAAACAACAAACAACAACACCAACGTATACAGATCATTTGCTGCTAATCTGTAAGAGTAACCTAAGTGGGAGCACAAGGTTTCTTCTCTCTCTTGGCCGATGATTACAGCTGATGATTTAAAATTAATGTCTTGAGGTTTAGAAACAGTGAATTTCATGTGTATTTTATATTATTATATAATTTGGTGTCTTGAACTTTCTTTCCATGAGCTTTGAATTTTAAATTTATGCTTTGGTGTGCTTAAATAATATTACTAGTAAATGTAAATATGTGTGAGCGCGTGTGTGTGAGCGCGTGTGTGTGTGTGAGCGCGCGTGTGTGTGTGAGCGCGTGTGTGTGCGTGCGCAGCTACATTCAATGTCGTGTCAGTTATGCATTTCATGCTGTATTGAACATCTTCTGATGCTTATACAAATGTATCTTGACAAATGATCCATCAATTCAATCCAGTGTCTGATTTCATTTTGAAAGTCACGGGGTTTCTTTTATTTAAGCACATATACCAAATTGCTAAAACTCTGTGTGTGTGTGTGTGTGTGTGTGTGTGTGCGTGTGTGTGTGCGTGTGCGCGCGCGCGTGTGTGTGTGTGTGTGTGCGTGTATGTGCGTGTGTCTTAGTGTATGTAGAGAGCTCATAAATGATTTTGAAAGAGTAGAGGGTAAACTAATAGCAACAAGTCCCTATGTCTCAAGCAGATTAGATAGCTACCGTTTGTGTTCAAGTCAGCGTTCTTGGACATTAGTTGAATAAGAAGAGGAAATGCATTGAAATAAAGGAATTAACATCGAGTAAGTGTACAATGAAAAGGGACGTACATCTAAAACAACCGGGGATGGGGTGAGCAATAAAAGTAATCGTAATATTACTTTTACTGAGCTACATTAAACAAAATGACTCGTTTAACTTAAAAAGTGGGGTAGCTCAGTGATAAAGCGCTGACCCGATGTGCGTTCGGTCTAGGATCGATCCTCGTCGGTGGGCCCATTGAGTTATTTCTCGTTCCAGCCAGTGCACCACGACTGGTATGCGCCATCCTGTCTGTGGGATAGTGCATATAAAAGATCCCTTGCTATTAATGAACACATACATCGCGTGTTTTTCTTTAAAGCTAGTTTCGTCCTTCACCGCTGAGTCTTGCTGGTGAATAGTTGACTCGCCCAGTCCTGTTTTTGTTCAAACCTAATCCTCATTTTCCAGTGAATTTCAGTGTAGTTTTAACACAATTCATATTAAATTTTGACACGCATTCGTTTAATGCTTTTTTGTTTACCTAATAAAAAAATTAAAAACTTTAATTTCGCATGAGGTCGGCAAACAAAGTATGAATTGACCTTAAGACTATAAGTCAAAATTACTAAATGTTTGAGATCCAATAGCCTATGATTAATAAATGAATTTGCTCCAAACAAAACAAACGTTTAACGTTTTTAACTTAAAAGGTTATGAGGATTTTTTTTATGTTTAACAGTGAAACAACTGCCACACCCTCGCCCCCTCCTTGGGTAGTACGATCGTGGTGAAGCACGTATTGTATTAGATCTCCTATACGCTGGTGGCCATCCAGTATAGCGTGTAATACGACCTGAGTGTTAATTTAAATCTACATTAGCCAGGGATGTCACAGTGACTGTTAGTGTCTGGCCAATCGTATAAGCCATTACCTGGCGTGCGTCAGTTGGAGGTTCGGACAGCCATAATGAAAACAGGTTTTATCTAACACCGACGACAGCGGCCACAAAACAGCCTGGCTTCGCGAGAAGGTGAAATCTTCTAGGATGTTGTTTGTATAAGTATTTAATACAATTATTGGATTGAAACTGAATAACAAATTATCTCCAGCGTTGATCCCTGAAGTATTGTCGTGTCCAAAAAGTAGGAGCTTCCGTGTCAAGCTCGGCGTGCACTGAACATTCATTATAATAACGCAGAAACCACAACTACAGCTCCGGGATAAATTTCATATCAAGTCGTAAATGTGGTTTTACTCATAGACGTAAATCTTCAACAGGAAAACAATAATGATGATTACAAACATCGCAAATAATACAGTTCAAATTATGCACATCACATTTTCTTTGGTCTTTATTGGGATCCATCTTCTACAATGATGTAATTTTATATGTAGAAGTACGGACCGTGTAATTGCTATCCGTAACCGCCCTCAGTGGTGTCGTGGTTAAGCCATCGGACATAAGGCTGGTAGGTACAGGGTTCGCAGCCCGATACCGGCTACCACTTTAATTGGATATAAGCACGAAAATAAATTCAAATGAAAATGGACAGACACCCCAGATAGCTGAAGTATGTGTGTGTGTCCAGGACAGCGTGCTTGAACTTTAATTGGATACAAGTACGAAAATAAGTTGAAATGAAATTAACGTAAATTCAAGTAGCCGAATCTACAAAAAGTGTTTATCACTAAGCTTAGTGCAACTTTCTAAATACCCTTGCATATATTGAATAATTTGAGATACACCCACGTAAATATCTTATTTTGTCCGCGTTTTATATTTATATGCATTAAAATAAAGCCGCAGTGATCCTTTGAGAAATTTATTGGTAGTAATAAAATACTTCTATGTATTGTACAGTTATATAGTGTACACTGATGGTTACAACTTACAACCAGTATATGAAATAAAAAAACATACGATTTTTTTGTGAATGTATTCAATTAATAAGGGTTCTAATAAACGTGTAGACTCTAAAATATCAGTGACACTCCGTTGTCATTCCACTTGATTTCAATGTGTATATCCAACTAAGGTTCAAACAAGCCGTCCTGGGCACACCACATCTATCTGAGTCTTTCCCCTCCCCATCGAGTCGTTAAAACTCATTATCGGTGGGAGTCGGGGTGCGAACTCAGTACCTTCCAGCCTTACGTTCGATGGATTAACCACTACACCATCGCGGCAGGTTGAATTTGATTACATGTGGTGTGTCGTTCGTTTTATATAATACTGGGTGATGTATTGCCATTGCTGATATCAGTTTTATTACATTATGTTAACATAATCGCCAATGAGAATTGATTCGGTGTAAAGCAACCTAAATAAAGCTAAAAAAAATTAAGGTTATTTTTGTTTAACGACACCACTAAAACACATTGATTTACTAATCATCGGCTATTGAGTAATTTTGATTTATAGTTTTAGAGAGGAAATCCGCTACATTTTTCCAGTAGTACAAAGGGATATTTTATATGCATCATCCCACATACAGGATAGCACATACCATGGCCTTTGATACATCAATCGTGGGGCATTGGTTAGAACGCGAAATAGTTCAATGGGCCTACCGACGGGGAATCGATTCTAGACCGACCGCGCATCAAGCGAGCGCTTTACCGCTGGGCTACGTCCCGTCCCCTAAATATAAATGCAGTTGACTGGTAGTAAATTTCTACGTGTGACAAATTCTTGCGATGGGTGTTTCACTGATACCATGTGGAGAAGGAAATTGTGTCTTCCAGGAGGACAAAGCCTGTTGTCAGATCACCCATAATGCAGTGGTCAATGCATCCATTTGAGATAAGAATCTGGCTGAACAATTTTCAAAAGTCATTTCAAAATTATTTTTTACAATTGTTGTAAGCAGATTTAATGTGTTTTTGTGAGTGAATAAAAATTTGTTTGGGCAGTCATTAATTCACTGACAATAAAACTCCAGGTTTCTTGCGGGGACACCCAGTGAACACGACATGGGCTTTTTGATTATGTCTTTTTATATATTTCTATACCTTGTCAAAATAGTTCAAGCTCTTCTATGATTGAGATAAAAACAACTTAGCATGTCCTAATTCAGCTTAATCTTCAGTGTATTTTGATTACCGTAGATACCCATTTTAAACGTTGAACCCACTCGCTAAATATTGTGGGTGTCCTTTTCAACATGTTATACCCCACCTTAGAAAACCTCTGCATCCGACCCTAGTATTAGAAACAGCCTTGAATACTGTTTAATCGTAGGTGTCACCCACAAATTTTATCCTAAGATGAGCCAGAAAACACATTTTTATAGTGCATTTTCCTCAAAGACATCTATAGAACATAACACTCCAAAATGCTTTTTGTCCGATCACATGCATGGGGGTTACAAGCTACTCGGTCGATCCCGCAAAGCAGGCACTGGCTAGTATGTATCGCTGTATTCATGAATATCTCTATATTGTATGATTGTCGGGTTTGGCTGTTACATATATAGATATTAACGCATTGGTGTTCAGCTCCACCAAGAACAATTTATTTTGACCAGAAAATATGTTTCGAACTGAGCTGATCATCTAGTTGAATTTTGATTTTTTTGTTTTTTTGGAACTGAACTACAAACTAACAACTAACCACTGTCCTGGAAAATCGGCCCAGGTAGCTGAAGTATGTGCCCAGGATAGCGTGCTTGAATCTTCATTCAAAATGAGCACGACAAACATGTTAAAATGAAATGGCATATTTATATTTATAAAGATGATTATATAATATGTACTAACTGACAAAAGAAATGCCAGGTGCAAAATTATAATAAAACATGTTGTTTTAGGCAGTGAAGTGAGACAGACAGAATAACACTAAAATTTAACGATTTTGTAATTTTGAGCTTATAACAGACATTTAACAGGACGAGAGTTTAGAACTGTTTTAATTATTACATATGTATATAATAATTTACACCGTCAAGCAGAACAGAACACACCACAAGTTGGAAGGTGGGAGAATATTCCTGGAAATGAACTTAAATGTTGTTTATGTGATGAAGATTATGTTGGTGATGAGTATCACTATTTGTTTCAGTGTATTGTGTTTCAATAAAGCAAGATATATACCAAAGTATTTCTTTACTAGGCCAAATATTGTTAAATACTGTGAGTTGTTTTATAGTACGAATATTAAGTTACTAAATAATATCTGTAAATTTATTGACTGTGTTTTAAAAATATTTAAATCCTTAAGCTAATCGATTTATTTATGATATTTATTTATTTATTTATTTATTACATAGGGCTGTACAGGCACGGCGGAAGCAAGTAGATATTAAGGGGCTGACTGAAATCGATTACCCCAGATATATAGAGAATGTTTCAGGGGTTTCTTTTGTCAAAGGCGCGACGAGTGTGATATGATTGCAAACTTCACGAGATGAGATATAAATCATATTTGACCAAAAAAAACCATGAAATTTTCTATTTATTATATAAATATAAATTTACCTTTTTTTAAATGCCAGCAGCAAAATAGTTCCGGTTTTCTTACAGTGAATATAGCACTTTCTACAGTGACAATAACACATTTTAGAGTGAAATAGTGAAATTTTCACTCTAAAATGTGGTATTGTCACTGAGTGACTGATAACACTTTTATTTCACTGATATTTTAACATATTTCACTAAATATTATGTAATAAACACTTGTATTAACTATGGTAATACTCTTTCTGTGGGCCCATTGGGCTATTTCAAGTTCCACCCAGTGCACCACGACTGGTATATCAAAGGCCGTGGTATGTGTCTGTGCATATAAAAGATCCAATGCTACTAATGAATAAATGTAGCGGGTTTCCTTTCTAGGACTATATGTCAAAATTATCAAATGTTTGACATTTAATAGCCAATGATTAATAAATCAATGTGATCTAGTGGTACCGTTAAACAAACAAACTTTAACTTTTTACTGCGTTTGTTTTGTCGCTCAGTGTACTACGTATTCACTCGCCTTGACCTCGGTGACGTAGTGGTTAAACCATCGGACTTAAGGCTGGTAGGTACTGGGTTCGCACTCCGGAACAGGGTCCCACCCAGAGCGAGTTTAACAACTCAATGGGTAGGTGATGGCCACTGAACAGACTTCTCCAAAACACTAGTAAACTAACCACTGTCTTGGATAGACACCCCAGATAGCTGATGTATGTGCCCAGTACAGCGTGCTTGAGCCTCATTTGGATAAAAGAACAAAAATATGTTTTTAAAAAATACAAATAAAAAAGCTACGCATTATTAGACCTGTCCATGACATGTTTCACGTTCATGTTAACAGGTGTGGGGTTCCACCAGTATTCACACTTACACATATGGTAATCTCTGGTGGAGGTCTTCTTGTTGTAGTTTACATAGAAAGAAAGAAATGTTTTATTTAACGACGTACTCAACACATTTTATTTACGGTTATATGGCGTCAGACATATGGTTAAGGACCACACAGATTTTGAGAGGAAACCCGCTGTCGCCACTACATGGGCTACTCTTCCGATTAGCAGCAAGGGATCTTTTATTTGCGCTTCCCACAGGCAGGATAGCACCAACCATGGCCTTTGTTGAACCAGTTATTGATCACTGGTCGGTGCAAGTGGTTTACACCTACCCATTGAGCCTTGCGGAGCACTCACTCGGGGTTTGGAGTCGGTATCTGGATTAAAAATCCCATGCCTCGACTGGGATCCGAACCCAGTACCTACCAGCCTGTAGACCGATGGCCTACCACGACGCCACCGAGGCCGGTAGCTTACATAGATAATAATACATGAGTGGCCGTTAGATACCATTTATCTCACGAGTTGTTTTAAAATGTATCTAACGAGCGAAAGCGAGTCTGATACGTTTGTAAACAACGAGTTGTGAGATAAATGGTATCTAACGGACACGAATGTATTATTATATTTCTTACCTATTCTCAAAAACCAGGTTCTAAGCTAATTTTAACATCTTTTTTTACAGAAGTTATTTACAGCTGTTGCACTTGTATTCTAATCGATTTCCATCGTGTAATTATTCATTGGCGGTATGGCATTGGTGACCTGTTCATCACCTAGGAGCAGCCAGTCGTATGTCTTGAAATTGTTAACACACGCACATGTGTTAACATCTATGTGTAACCAAAAATAACGCATGGTGTTCTCACCAACGGGTGTGTAAGAAACAACATGTAAAAATACACGATCAATTGCACAATAAAGGCTTTGTTTCTGAACTGTGGGAGTGAACATTACTAAAAGGGCGATTCGAACGAATTTCCTGATATATCGTCATACCTAACCTCGTTTTACGACCTTAATTAACGTAACTGTATCGTGGATAATACAAGTTCGCTATAAGCTACTAGACCAGTTATGACATTCATGTCTATATTAATGAGCTAATTTTAACTATTGTGCGTATGTCACACTAACCTTTCCAATGACGTACATTTTTCCGTGTCACAAATATCACCTATTTTCCGCCGAGATGCTGGAATGTCGTTCATTAAAAAATACATTGCTTTCTTGTTCATTATTATTACAATTCGAACAGGTATGTTTATTAGATGATGACAACTATTTCGTATTACAAGTCATGTCTGAAACATTATTACAGTTGAAACTAGTTTTTAATCAAATTCAAGTCAGTAAAATTATTACAGTTGAAACTAGTTTTTATTAAAATTCAAGTCAGTATTACAATACAGGACAACTTTTATTACAAATAAAATCAGTATAACAATTCAGGGCAACTTTTATTATAATTAAAAACAGTATTACGAAGCGATCTTAGCTCTAAAATTGATTTAAGTGCCTAAAGTAGTGACCGTAACGTTTTCACTTCAAATCCACATTTCGTAAATAGTACAGGGTTTTTAAAAAATAATAATAATAATAATAATAATAATAATAAACAGTGAGGTGAATTAGTAATGTTGAAACAAAAAGAAATAATGCCAAGTTATTTATATACACGTCAAATGTGTAACTGGAACAGGGATATTTATTTACATACACGTCAAATGTGTAACTGGAACAGGGATATTTATTTATATACACGCCAAATGTGTAACTGGAACAGGGATATTTATTTACATACACGTCAAATGTGTAAATGGAACAGGGATATTTATTTACATACACGTCAAATGTGTAACTGGAACAGGGATATTTATTTACATACACGTCAAATGTGTAACTGGAACAGGGATATTTATTTACATACACGTCAAATGTGTAACTGGAACAGGGATATTTATTTACATACACGTCAAATGTGTAACTGGAACAGGGATATTTATTTACATCCACATCGTGGTAATCTTACTGCATTTATTATCCTTTATTATGTTTTTAAAAGGGTATCTGTATTTTTGTAGGGTGTTGTTTGTTGTTGTTGTTGTTGTTTAATGATGGGTTGGAGGGTTTGGTTTGTTCTTCTTTCATGTTTTGTTTTGTTTGTTTTGTTTTGTTGTTTGTTTGTTTGTTTGTTTGTTTGTTGTTGTTTTTTTTGTTTTTTTTGGGGGGTCTGTGTTTTGCATTGGTTTGAGTGATTTTCGTTTGTTGGGGTTGGGGTTGGGGTTTTTTTGGTTTTGAGGGTGGGTTGTTTGTTTGTTGTTGTTGTTGTTGTTGTTGTTTTGGGGGGTTGGTGCGGTTGGATTTTGTTCTTCATGTATTCGAAAACGATAACGGAATATAAAAAACAATGTACCGGGTATGTTGGAAAACGGATTTCCATGTCCTGGTCTGAAATAGGTAAAAACAGTTAATAGAGAGACGAGGGTTAAATGGGGTGGACCCCGCCGCTGTAGGCCATAAAGATCAGGTGACAGAATGGATGTCATTAACTCACGCCAGATGGGGTCGTCAACCACTATAATTTCAAAATCGGTTTAAACTTGTGACGCCCGACACACCTTGTCTACCGGAACTGAGTATTCAGAATCGTTACATTAAATACAGGTGTACAAACCGTACGCCTTCTCGATACACCTATTTCCAAAAATGTACATTTACATACGGATGTTACACTTCTTTGTTTGACATATTTGTTTGTTTAGAAGTATCGTACAATCGTCCATAGGCATATTATGGCGCTATCTTCACCACCAAAACAGTCCAGAGTTCTGTTTGTGAAAGCTTGGTTCTATAAAAATATGTAGCAAGTCGGCGACGGACCGATGAAGACAAAACAAAAAAGAGAGAGAAGCAAAGCAACACAAGAAAAGTAAATACAAAAATATAATAAACAATGTTGTGGGAACACAGTAACACAGACGGACTGTGTTGTTAAAAAAATGTCTGGTTTGTGTCTATCTGTATGAGTCTGCGACGATTCGCATCACTCTGCATCGATTTACGTAATTTTTCGTCGATCTGCGTCGAACTTCGTCACGCTGCGTCGATCTGTATCAGTCTAGGTCGATTTGCGTCAGTCTGCGTCAACCGATGTGCATCAGCTTGCGTTTATCTGCGTCTATATGCATTAGTCTGCGTCAATTTGTGTCATCCTGCGTTGATTTGTGTCATCCTGCGTCGACCTGCGTCGATCTGCGTCAGCCTGCGTCCACCTGTATCAGTCTGCGTCGAACTGCGTCAGTCTGCGTCGATCTGTATCGATCTGCTTCAACCTGTGTCGACCTGTTTCAGTCTGCGTCGATCTGTGTCAGCCTGTGTCGATCTGCTTCAGTCTGCGTCGATCTGTGTCAGCCTGTGTCGACCTGTGTCGATCTGCTTCAGCCTGCGTCGAGCTGTGTCAGCCTGTGTCGACCTGTGTCGATCTGCTTCAGCCTGCGTCGAGCTGTGTTAGCCTGCGTCGACCTGTTTCAGTCTGCATCGATCTGTGTCAGCCTGCGCCGACTTGCTTCAGTCTGCGTCGATATGTGTCAGCTTGCTTCGATCTGCGTCAGTCTACGTCGATCTGTGTCAGTCTGCGTCAATTTGTGTCAGCCTGCGTCGAGTTGTGTCAGCCTGCGTCGACGTGTTTCAGTCTGCATCAGATAGAGAAAACCCCAATTGTACCGGTATTACAGTTTCAGATTGTACCCGGTTTGAGATTGTCCTTTTCTTATTGCGCATGCGTCAAAATCGAAGGGCAATCCGAAACCGCTGCTACTGCGGTTTCATATTGTACCGGGTTTGAGATTGTTCCAATACATAAGCAGGGTTGAAAATTAACATGAAAACCATGGTCGCCAGCAGGGCCAGTTGAAGACAAATCTTACTGGCCCTTCTCAAATTCAACTAGCCCTCCAATTATCACATTGTAATTTAAATGCACAGCCAATATCAAAACTAGAATATTCTTTGTTGAATAATAATCATGTGCACACCTAAGATCGATACCCGTCGGTGGACCCATTGGGCTATTTCTCGTTCCAGCAAGTGCTCCACAACTGGTGTAACAAAGGCCGTGGCATGTACGAAGAAAAGAGTAGCCCATGAAGTGGCGACAGCGGGTTTCCTCGCTCAATATCTGTGTGGTCCTTATTCATACATCTGACGCCATATAGCCGTAAATAAAATGTGTTGAGTTAAATTTCACATAAAACATGTTATTAAGTTTTAAACCCATACCAACTCACATAACATTTTTTTGAGAAAAAAAAAGAGAAAGAAATTCAGTATAAATAAAAATAATGTTTTACACATTACCATCAAATTATAATTATTAAATCTCATTTTTAATACAGGGGTGAAAACAAAATGCTAGAACAGACGAGGTATACAGCTTGACTTGCATTGCAATACAAAGAGAATAAAGGTAGAACTGCGCGTGCTTTAGTATATAAATCTAGTCTCGGGATGGCAGTCCTCTTTGTGGCGATGCAAGAAGGGGTACAATCTCCAGCATCGGATTTCCTCGGGAATGGACGAAGCACGCACACGTGTGCGTTTACTTTGGATATTGTAAATGCTACAGTAGTAGGCTACTAATAAAATAAATATAAAAATTAAATTAAATCTGTAAACAAAAACTCAACATTTTACCAAAATATACAATGCACTTACTACTTAGTTATTATATTACATAGCATAACGGTGTACTTATTGTTTATTACAGTACTATTAGGACAGTTATGTCATTAAGTAAGTCTTGGTGTCAAAACTTTAGATTTGATGTTCTTATTTAATGCAAATCACTTAAATTTAAAACAATATCGACAACGACAATCAGTTAACTGACCTATGGAATAAGCCCTGGGCTGTAGTAATGGAAAAGGTCATTGTTATTTGTATACATGCGTATGCGCTCACGTTAGTGTGAGTTAAAACTACAAGATAGATTTTGATTTGGTCCCAGAATAATGTAAGCTAACTAAATATGATTCCTTTTTACCATAACATTGAATAACAATTGACAAATAGTAGCTCTACTAGATACTTATGGCGTATCCAGTCCATTGTAATAAGCCGACGACTTATAGATTGAAAAAAATACATGCAGTGTCTTCAGTACGTTTTGAGCTCTATTTTTAGAAGACCCGGCTCAAAGCCACAGAAGCGTAATCTGGCGCTGTTAAAATATAGAGCATGTTCTATGTCTTCTGCTGCTGTAGTTCGCGCCAAAACAGACGCAATTTGTTTTGTCACATTCGATTCAGTTTCAGTGTCTTTGTTTTTTAACTGGTACCTTACTCGCCAGACCCTAATATCGATGGTCGCCCAACGGACTACCTTTGTAAAATTCTTAGTCGCCCATAGCCAATAAAGGTCGCCTCGGGCGACCGGGCGACTTCTAATTTTCAACCCTGATATAAGCCTTGGATCTATGGAAGTATAGTATTTTTAAAAAATTTTTTGCTCAAATCAAGATTTATATACCGGACGTGACAGTTATGAACGGTACG
The DNA here is from genome assembly GCF_016097555.1 of Gigantopelta aegis. Taxonomy (NCBI): domain Eukaryota; kingdom Metazoa; phylum Mollusca; class Gastropoda; order Neomphalida; family Peltospiridae; genus Gigantopelta; species Gigantopelta aegis. Next base: position 93,253,889 of record NC_054702.1, on the reverse strand, counting down.
AAAATTTAATATGGAGAAAATTAGAATACTGTATTTTAATAGGCTTTTAACGAGGAACAATCTCAAACTGGGTAAAATCTCGCAAGGATTGCGGTTTGAGAATGTACCTCGTTTGAGACTGTACAACGCGAGCGTATACATGTCTAAAATATCCTTTATAAACAAAAGATAGTAACAATTGTGGGATTGATCGCTCTCAGTAGACTCGGTTTACTCGTCCCAGAGAGTGCACCAAAGGCCGTGGCATGTACTGTCTGTCCATGGGGAAAATGCATGTAAAATATCCGTTTCTGCTTTTCAGTAATGAAGCAGTATCGGATTTCCTTACTATCTCTGTATCAACCAAGTTTTAAAATAACCATATGTCAGATAACAAATAGTCGTACTTTAAAAATGTGCTGAGGTGCCCTTAAACAAACATTCCTTTCTTTACCCTTCCTAACAGTATATTATGTTTGACACAGTTCAGTGTCTTAGTTTTAGCGCTGATAGCATTGTTTCTCCGTTTTGTGAAATCTCACTCCGGAATAAATGTGTGAATGGCGGCTCTCATGAATGTACGTTTTTGAAAAAGTGGCCACGCAGGTTTCTGTAAACATAAATCTCCAGAGGTGTATAGTGTATGTATCTGTTTATTCGTATGACAACTAGGATTAGATTTTTATCCAAGTTAAAACCACGACGAGCAGCATGTTATAAATGAACGTTGTAATACGGGGACCCATTGTGTCGTATCGGTAAATAAAGACAGAAACTATTTGATTTATGATATCTGATCCATCGTCCTTCCAACGATGTCAGCTTGTGAGAGACATTTAATTTTGAGAAAGAATTTCTTATTCCAGTTGAAAAATACAATCTAAAGATATTTGTTTAGGTAATGTCATTTAGACTTAGCGATAACTATAATATTCTTTAGAAATACAGACAGTTATGAATGTACACAAAAGATACAACAGCTCGTAACTGGGCAGAAAGAAGATAGTCTACAATGTAATCAAATCATGTTTTCGGGGTCTTGTTTTTGAAAAGCTAACAAAAGACTCGGAAATAAAGGCGCCAGTCGGTCAGGATCTGAGGTGATTGTTATGAAAGAATCCGTTTAATTTTACTTTAGTATTTTAAGAGGCGTGTGAAACATTGAAACGTGAATGAATATACATATATATACGAGAGAGAGAGAGAGAGAGAGAGAGAGAGAGAGAGAGAGAGAGAGAGAGAGAGAGAGAGAGAGAGAGAGAGAGTTACCAGTAAGTCAGCCCCTCAATATCTACTTGCTTCCGCCATGCCTGTACAGCCCTATGTAATAAATAAATAAATAAATTTTAAAATATCATAAATAAATCGATTAGCTTAGAGATTTAAATATTTTTAAAACACAGTCAATAAATTTACAGATATTGTTTAGTAACTTAATATTCGTACTATAAAACAACTCACAGTATTTAACAATATTTGGCCTAGTAAAGAAATACCTTGATATATATCTTGCTTTATTGAAACACAATACACTGAAACAAATAGTGATACTCATCACCAACATCATCGCCATCACATAAACAACATTTACGTTCATTTCCAGGAATATTCTCCCACCTTCCAACTTGTGGTGTGTTCTGTTCTGCTTGACGGTGTAAATTATTATATACATGTGTAATAATTAAAATAGTTCTAAACTCTCGTCCTGTTAAATGTCTGTTATAAGTTCAAAATTACAAAATCGTTAAATGTTAAGAGTTATTCTGTTTCGTTTCACAGGCCTAAAACGACATGTTTTATTCTTATTTTGCACCTGGCATTTCTTTTGTCAGTTAGTACATTTCATTTTAACATGATTCTATATATATATATATATATGTATATACATGTATGTATATATATATATATATATGTATATATATATATATGTATATATGTATATATGAATATATGTATGAATGTATGTATGTATGTATGCTTGTACGCATGTCCGTAAAGTGCGTGTGTTTATTGAACATCATAGGGCATAATTTACAAAGCCTGTTTATGACTTAGACGCGTGTAACTACATACATTTACAAAGCTTAAACGCCTGTTTATGTCTTACACGCGTGTAACTACATACATTTACAATGCTTAAACGCCTGTTTATGTCTTACACGCGTGTAACTACATACATTTACAATGCTTAAACGCCTGTTTATGACTTACACGCGTGTAACTACATACATTTACAATGCTTAAACGCCTGTTTATATCTTACACGCGTGTAACTACATACATTTACAATGCTTAAACGCCTGTTTATATCTTACACGCGGGTAACTACATACATTTACAATGCTTAAACGCCTGTTTATATCTTACACGCGGGTAACTACATACATTTACAATGCTTAAACGCCTGTTTATATCTTACACGCGGGTAACTACACACATTTACAATGCTTAAACGCCTGTTTATATCTTCCACGCGGGTAACTACACACATTTACAAAGCTTAAACACCTGTTTATATCTTCCACGCGTGTAACTACACACATTTACAATGCCTAAACACCTGTTTATATCTTGCACGCGTGTAACTACACACATTTACAATGCCTAAACACCTGTTTATATCTTGCACGCGTGTAACTACACACATTTGCAATGCCTAAACACCTGTTTATATCTTACACGCGTGTAACTACACACATTTGCAATGCCTAAACACCTGTTTATATCTTACACGCGTGTAACTACACACATTTACAATGCCTAAACACCTGTTTATATCTTCCACGCGTGTAACTACACACATTTACAAAGCCTAAACACCTGTTTATATCTTACACGCGTGTAACTACACACATTTACAATGCTTAAACATCGGCGTTAAAAAAAAAAAAGCTTTGTAAATTCGGCCGCGTATGTTTCTTTGAACTGCTTTTCAAGTAGGAAAAATAGCTGATTAATATCCCGTCTTTTAATATTTATTTTATGGTCCTTGAATTATTTGTCAAATCCAGCTTGGTTAGTAGGACACACACACACACACACACCCTCTCTCTCTCTCTCTCTCTCTCTCTCTCTCTCTCTCTCTCTCTCTCTCTCTCTCTCTCTCTCTCTCTCTCTCTCTCTCTCTCTCTTTCTCTTTCTCTCTGGGCCCACGACTGGCATATCAGAGACCATGGTTTGTGCTCAACTGTCTGTGTGATGCTACATATAAAATATACCTTGCTACTAATGAAATATGTAGCGGGTTTCCTCTCTAGAACTACATGTAACACTAAATGTTTGACATCCAATAACCGATGATTAATAAATCAGCGTGTTCCAGTGATATCGTTAAACAAAACAAAATATCTCTCTCTCTCTCTCTCTCTCTCTCTCTCTCTCTCTCTCTCTCTCTCTCTCTCTCTCTCTCTCTCTCTCTCTCTGTGTGTGTGTGTGTGTGTGTGTGTCTCTGTGTGTGTGTGTGTGTGTGTGTGTGTGTGTCTCTGTGTGTGTGTGTGTCTCTCTCTATGTGTGTGTGTCTCTGTGTGTGTGTGTGTGTGTGTGTGTCTCTCTCTATGTTTGTGTGTGTGTGTGTTTTTCTCTCTCTCATTCTCTCCCTATCTCTCACACACACTCACACACACACACACACACACACACACACACACACACACACACACACACACACACACTTTCCTTCTCTGTTTTTCCTCTCTTTTACATGTGTGTGTATATCTATCGGTCAGTGTACGTGTGTGTTATAAAGTAATCATATAATAATTGTGTTTAAAACTAAATAATATCTTAATTACATTAATTGATTATTTACTCATATGTTTATTTCTCGAATGTAAACTAGTTTCTCCTCGGGTGGGCGTGTTAATGTTAATGAACCCTTTCGTCCACATTTTCCCTGGACACCTGTATTAATAGCGTAATATTGCATTATTTTTTTTTTTAAATGTTTTAGACTCGGGGGGCACGGGGGGAGGGGGTCATCTGAACCAGCGTCAGCCTTCGCCCCTAAAAATGATGTTTTGTCTACAAAATATATAACACTAACACTATTTGTGTAAACACTTTTTAAAGTGTTGGTGTATTAAAAGAAAACCCCGTTTACCTTTAACTTTGTTCTTACTATATTTAGAAAGACAGTTGCATGTATTAAAATGTACATATGTTGTTTGTCGTATAGGATTCAATGGAAATTATTGTCTTGCATATTGTGTGTCTGTTGTCTATGACCGTTGGACATATAGATCGGACTTTAAACTTTTAGACCTTCTTTCAAAATTTTATGTCAAAATTACTTTCTTTTTTAATATTATTAAATAGTCTGATCCTCTCTTCTTTTTCTTATTTATTTTTGGACTGTCCTTCTAAAATTCTCCAAATTATATAAATATTCGACCGAGCAGTCAATTCTTTTTTTTTTTGGCTTGTAACTTTTTATTTAACTTTTTTTTACTAATTGCTATTTTCAAAATTCTGCCCATTTTCAACTCCGATCTTATCGGAGGCAGGACTCGGGATGGTTGTGTTCGAAACCCTAGTGGTATATGGGGCACGTTAAACTAGATATCTATCTATCTATCCATGACCGTTGTTCGACATAACAAGAATAATAGTCATCTTTACAAACAGACGAAACTGAAATAAAACGAAGACCCGAGTCCCCCACTGGGTGTTCGTGATGTAGAAATCAAATCAACCTTCTGTATATACCCAACATCCACATTCCATAACCATCATTTTTAAATAACAGCATTTTTTTATGACCTGTTTTTATGCCACATACAGCTTACAGCATACTTATAGCATTGTAGTCTAAGACTTTTTATTCGTTTTAAACTAGTTGTGACTGACTTTATAGGTGTTACCATAGAACATGAACATACATCAATTCTTGAAATAAAATTTCTCGTGATGTTCTGTCAAACAGCAAGACAATTATCGTACAACTAAACATGTTTAAACAAATTGATATGAACTCTTGGTACTTATGTACATAGGCGTACAGGCTCCCATTTTTGTAGAGTGGGGGGTGGGGGGCAGGCTGGTTTTTGCCCGAATTAAACGAAAATACTCGAATCTGAATAACAACATTTATTTATATTAGCATTACTACCAAGCAGCTATATAGGGTTGCAAACTAATCACTGCGCATTTTTACATGTACACGTATTATAACTAATTCTGAGGGTAGAATGATGGAAATACATGGTATAAAGGTGTCAGGTTAGCACATTTTGAATATCTCTATAATTGTTTTTGTATACGTTTTGCTCCAGCACTAGGGGGTAGTTGCTCCCCCGCCCCCTGTCTTGTACGCTTATGCTTAGGAAAAATTAAAATAAACTCTTGACAATTTTTTACTTTAAAGTCTCCCATTTTTTAAAATAAGTTCATTATTTTTACTAATACATGTAACCACAAATATATGTCCACTAGCGTGTGTACGATATAATTATGTTCTCATAGCTGACATTTGTATTATTTTAAAATTTGACAGCGTGGGGTGATAGTTGTTAGTTTGCTGAGGAGAGTCATAAGGACTATTGTTTGTTTGTTTGTTTCGTCATTGTTGTGTACGGAATGGATGAATGAATGAATTAATTCATTCATTCATTCATTAATTAATTAAGGAATTAATTAAGGAATTAAGATTTTTTTTTATTTAACGACGCACTCAAATCATTTTATTTACGGTTATATGGCGTCGGCAATGAATGAATGAATAAAAAAGAAAGAAAGAAAGAAATGTTTTATTTAACGACGCACTCAACACATTTTATTTACGGTTATATGGCGTCAGACATATGGTAAAGGACCACACAGATTTGGAGAGGAAACCCGCTGTCGCCACTACATGGGCTACTCTTTCCGATTAGCAGCAAGGGATCTTTTATTTGCGCTTCCCACAGGCAGGATAGCACAAACCATGGCCTTTGTTGAACCAGTTATGGATCACTGGTCGGTGCAAGTGGTTTACACCTACCCATTGAGCCTTGCGGAGCACTCACTCAGGGTTTGGAGTCGGTATCTGGATTAAAAATCCCATGCTTCGACTGGGATCCGAACCCAGTACCTACCAGCCTGTCAAGTTCAAGTTCATGTTCTTTATTGCGTTAGGTTTTCCAACTTATCAGCATTATAACAATGAAATACAATATTATGTACATTAGTGCGGAACAATGGTGGAGAATGACTTACATATATACATACACATATACCGATAAAACAATCCATCTATATCTATATATAAACAATCGGCAATATGGGTTACACAAATATAGATATATTAAGTTGTTTGTAGTAATAGCATATCCCTCATTTTGTTCGCCTGTAGTAAGTATTTGCCAAGGTTATTTATCTCCTTATTGTTTGTAGTTGACGATAGCTGTATTAGTTTAAAAGCCTGTAGACTGATGGCCTAACCACGACGCCGGTAATGAATGAATGAATGTTTAAACATGATTATTTACATTAATTTTTTAAGGATATAATTGTGTAAAAACAGTGTACAGAACTGTGGGGGGAAAATACAATACAATGCAAAACGTGTACGAGCGCCAGTGACATTTATGAATCCACATTCACACACACGTGTACTCGCACGTGCACACACGAGCACATACAGATTCATCAGTAGCTCTTCAAAAACCATCCCACATTTATTTCGCTATTCGCAGATCAGTAAATCACACTGACATTAATGTGCATAGTTACATTCGGTAATTTTGAGACAGTTTTCAGAAGAAATGCGCTACATGGAGGCCTGCTACTGCAGATTTGAAGAATAAATTCTTGGCCTATCTGGTACAGTACGATTTACGATCAAACCCCAACATGATTTCAATTCAACTAAAGGTGTTAAACAAATGGACATAAGCTCTCGGTACAAATTAATGTACGAAAACGAAAGACGGGTTATAGCTATGGTGGCCAAACAAAGAGGACTACCATGATTTCGTGATAATTGCTGCTTTTGACAGACCGGTGACCATCACACCATCGCATTGTCGCCAGCTTCAACAAACAAGCTCAGTGGTCGTTTGACCATGGTCCGATGGGTGAATGCATCGTCACGCCTCACTGAATCCTTTGAAGTAACTCCCACTCCAAATACTTCTGAACGGCAGGCAGTATCAAAGGACTCGCTCGGTCACCGGCCTCGAGGGTGTGGTGGTCACGCTATTGGACCTAACGCTGGTAGGTACTGGGTTCGTATCCCGGCACCGGCTCTAAACCCAGAAGACAAGACAATAATTGTATTCTCATAAGTTGCACCGAGTGCAATATGGAGAAAATATAAACAAAATAAGTTACAAAGTGTTTTCTGTAGTGGTAATGGACATAATATTTAAGTAATATTAACCCGGAAGACTGACCCTCTCAATGACAATTTGCAAATATTTACATAGTTTACACAAAAGTGTTTTTTTAGTTGTAGAAATTAACTGGTAAAAGGTAACTGCACTTGCTCTGTTGGTATAGTAACTAGGTATATACACATTTTGCTCAGTAGATACAGACGTACATTTAAAAATATAGTGAAAATCATCACCAACATTAGTGTTGCACTAGTGACATATTCTATTTTTTCTCTCAACGAATGAATGAACGATATCCCAACACGAAAAATATATTGGCTATTGGGTGTCACACTATGGCAAATGCCACCCAGGAGTTTAATGACTCAGTGTAGTATAAAGTTTTGTTTTTGTTTAAGGACACCACTAGAGCACATTGATTAATTAATCATCGGCCAGTGTAGCATAAGACAAAAAAACGTTTATTTCTCAGATCAGTAAATCACACAGACATTAATGTGTACAGCTTCTGCATGGAAAAAAAAAAGAGTTAAAAGTTTGTTTTGTTTAACGACACAAGTAAAACAAATTGACTTATTAATCATAGGCTATTGGATGTCAAACATTTGGTAATTTTGACATATAGTCTTAGAGACGAAACCAGTTAAATTTTTTCCCAGTAGTAGCAAGGGATCACAGACAGGATGCACATACCACAGCTTTGATATAATACCAGTCGTGGTACAATGACTGGAACAAAGAAAGAAATGTTTTATTTAACGACGCACTCAACACATTCTATTTACGGTTATATGGCGTCAGACATATGGTTAAGGACCACACAGATATTGAGAGAGGAAACCCGCTGTTGCCATTTCATGGGCTACTCTGTTCGATTAGCAGCAAGGGATCTGTTATATGCACCATCCCACAGACAGGATGGTACATACCACTAGCTGGAGCAAGAAATAGCCTAATGGGCCCACTGACAGGGGGTTAAGACAATTTCACTGACTTCTCTCTCACTAACCAATAACAACTAATCACTAGCCCAGATAGCTGAGTTGTATGTCTAGGACAGCGTGTTTGAACTTTAAATGGATATAAGCACGAAAAAAGTATAAACAAACAACCTCTCGGTCTGTGGGAACGTTTATAAAAGAATCTTTGGTTATGATAATCTGTGAATGAAGGCAGCGAGTTTCTATCATTCAAAAAATGTCACAAGTACTATATTTTTAGAATAGTCGCGAATTAATAGTGTGATAAGAGGTCGGTAAACACAAAGGACTAAATTTACAAAGCCTGTTTATGTCTCACATGCGTGTGACTATATATAATTACAATGCTTAAACACCTGCGTTTAAGAAAAACAGACTTCCAAAGTATCTTTATTCATGTGTTTCTTTTCGTTCCCACATTAAATGACCCTCTAGGAACGAATTAAGATATTTTTATCTCTATATTTTCAGTAACAATTCTAATTTACCATTTAAGATGTATATTGATAGTTGTGGTGGTGGTGTTGGTGGCAGTGTCGGATTTATAAGGGGGCAAAGGGGGCAATTGCCCAGGGCCCCCCTGCCAGAGGGGCCCCCAGACTAAGGACTTCCTTTATTAAAAATGTTTTTAATAATTATAAAATTAGTTAATTTTTTTATTTGTCATGTAATTTAATTTCTATGTTGAGGGGCCCCTGAACCAGAAGTACCCCCCCCCCCGCAAGTTCTAAATCCGGCCCTGGGTGGTGGTGGTGGTAGTAGTAGTAGTAGTAGTAGTAGTAGTAGTAGTAGTAGTAGTAGTAGTAGTAGTAAAAATAATAATAGTGGTAATAGTAGTTGTAGTTGTAGTAGCAGTAGTAGTAGTAGTAGTAGTAGTAAAAATAATAACAGTGGTAATTGTAGTTGTAGTAGCAGTAGTAATAGTAGTAGGAACGGTAGTAGTAATAGTAGTAGGAGTGGTAATAATAATAGTAGTAATAGAAGCAGTAGTGGTAGTAGTAGTAGAATAGCAGTAGTAGTAGTAGTAGTAGTAATAGTAGTAAAAATAATAATAGTGGTAATAGTAGTTGTAGTTAGTAATAGTAGTAGGAGTGGTAATAGTAGCAGTAGTAGTAATGATAATAGTAGTAGTAGTAATATTAGTAGTGGTAGTAGTAGTTGTAGTAGTAGTGGTGGTGGTAGTAGTAGTAGTAGTAGTAGTAGTAGTAGTAGTAGTAAATATTTCTATAGTCCGTCCCACAAAGAACGCCTTATTTCATGCTATGGAATTTAATACCAATTATTTATTTCTGAGCCGATTGTTTATAAATTGGACACAAAAATAGAGAGAGAGAGAGAGAGAGAGAGAGTGTGTGTGTGTGTGTGTGTGTGTGTGTGTGTGTGTGTGTGTGTTAATTCCAAAACACTTTTACTTTTCTTATCACGTCAAACAAAACTGAAATTATTTACAAAACAAAAATGTTTGTAGAAAGATGGGACGGACTATAGTTGCAGTTTTTGTAGTATTTGATGTTGTAGTAGTAGTAGTAGTAGTAGTAGTAGTAGTAGTAGTAGTAGTAGTAGTAGTAGTAGTAATTTATGTTGTTATTGATGTTGTTGTAGATGTGGTCGTGGTGATGGTTTTTGACATCCAATAGCCAATGATTAATAAATCAATGTGCTCTAGTTGTGTCGTTAAACAAAACAAACTTCAAACAAACGTTTGGTGGTGGTGATGTTCGTTTGTAACTCATGTTATATGTTTTGTATTGTTTTTTGACAGTAACTTGTATATGTTTTGTAACTTTTATTACTGTTGTTATTGCTTTTAGTGTTACTGTTACTCATTGCTGTTATTTCGTTTGTATTTCTTATCGATGTTGTTGTTTTGAACTTAGTGAAACGAAGATGAAGAATGAAAAGGGTGTGTCAAAAAGCGAAAGACAGCTTAGTCGTGGTGATCAAACAAAGATATCTGCCATAACATATTATAGTTGTTACAGATGTATCGGAAGATAACGTTCTCCATACTGTGTGTTTTGTCACAGTACCTGACCCGTATGTTTGGTTAAATTCAGAAAGCATATATTTCGGTGAATTATTTCGGTGACCGTTAATAATCTGTCAAATCGTATAAAGCAGTTATCTGTAGAAAGGATCTGTAGAAAGGATCTATAACAGATTCAAGAGTCGGCTAGTAATAAACATTTTTTATAATAAAGTAGGTTAATAATTGTAATTATATGTGTATGATTAACAACAACAACAAAAATTCCTTCTCTTCGTTTTACAGTAATCTGATTGGCTGAACGATGCTCTTTTTTTCCCTTTCAAATATCAGAAAACCGAAAAGCAAATGGTTTTGTGGTTTGCATCCCGGTACCGATTCCCACCTTTATTAAAGTTACATTATCTGGTTACCATATTATAACATCATGTACAAATGTGAAATACAAGCTCAAATGCACTTTTAAAAAAGTTGTGTGTGTTCGCTATGAACGGATATCGTTAAACGTATACGCTTGATTCGTCGCCTGTGCCGCCATAGCTCGGCAAAGCACAAACGACAGCCTGTTGTCAGTTTCAGTTAACACGTGCGTTTGCCGATTTCAAATTGTAGGGTTCGTCTCAAAAAATTAAAAGAGAAATCTTGCGCTGTAGTTAAAACCGGTTTGATCTTGACAACCTTCCTATTTCAGAATTGATCTTTTATAAAGTGTTAGTAGAACTTTCAAAGTTTAGTTTGTATACTAGTAACACATTAATCATGTATATATTTTTAAAATAAAATATACTAAAGTAGACAATGAACGTTTTCACTTCTTAATTTTACGTGTTAAAATCGACAAATTCAAATAAATATTATTTCGTTTGGAAAGGGTAAAGTTGTGGGGGGAGGGGGGGGTTGGGGTTTAACGACATCAAAGATAAAGCATATTGATTTAATAATCATCCGACCCCATACAACCGTAAATAAAATGTGTTGAGTGCGTCGTTAAATAAAACATATCCTATCCATCCATGTTGGATGTCTAACATTTGATAATTTTGACATATAATCTTAGAGAGGAATCGGGTGCATGTGCAGGGGTAGGGTATTGGAGGTCGAAACCCTTACTTGCCCAAGCTTAAAAAAAAAAATTGAAATGTATTTTTTGGGGGAGCATGGCCCCATATAAACTTCGCTTAACACAGTCTATAACTCCAACCCCGCTGAAATCCCTGCACACGCTCCTTGGAAACCCGCTACATTTTTTTTTTATTTTTTTAGCAAGGGATTGTTTATATGTACCATCCCACAGACAGGATATAACATACCATGGTCTTTTTGTATACCCGCCGATAGGAATCGATCCTAGACTGACCGCGCATTTCCAAAAAACACCTTTTTAGGTCTAAGTAATGAATAAAAATAACATATAGTCTTGAAAAATGTTACGTAAATCGAACACAGTACACTCTTCCTCTACCCCTAGAGCGTTACGTAATTAGTAACACCCCCTTACATGTAACGCGTATGCCAACAGCCGGCCACTGTCAAAATTTCAAGGCAAATACCCCACTCACCGACCCCTGGAAAGGCGCTGTACCATACCTCTATGGATATAAATATGTTTTGGAGATATGAGACGACCCCTCAATCAAGACAGTTAAATTTGTTCAAAAATTGCGAAATCTCACGTGATCTCTTGTTGGGGAATTCTATACTTGTGATAAGCCAATGAAAACCGAGATCGGTAAGAGCCCGTCAAAAGTGTTCCGCTTTCAAAATCATTGCTTTGTTTTTGACCTGGATACGCCAGCGTAGTGAAACCAATGCGGAGTGCGGCGTCATATATGCGTCAATTTCTGTTCTATATACTTAAATAATAAAAATATTCCAGGAAATGTAGGTTTTAAAAAGACGTATAATATCGTTATTAATTATTTTTAATAACAAACAACACTGTTGTGTACCATTCGCGGTATCCTTTAACGACCCAGTGGGTAGATGTAAGGCCTCTACACCGACTGCGAATTCTTGCTCACCAACCACTGTCCTGGAGAGACAGCGCAGATAACTAAGGTGTGTTCACAGGACAGTGGGCTTGAACCTTAATTGGATAAAAGCACAAAAATAACTATAAGAAGAAGTAAAGTAGAGATAGTAAGCCATATTCTCATGCTATTTGTTTCTACTGCAACTAGCCGGTTATAAAAGTATTTAGTTACGGAATGTCATGAAAACGCACTTGGAAGATACAAATTAACAATGAAATCATGGCACATAAATACAGTTTAATAAGACCATTTTTTCATTAGAGAAAATGAAGAAACAAAAAGGACAGTCTACTAGATTTAACATTGATCGAAAATGTTATCAATGAACGTTCACGTTAGAAAGTAGAAAGTTTATTTTGTTTAAAGGAACAGACCCTAGTTTCAGCCCGTGAAAATTAATACTAAGTTTAAATAATCTACAAACCTGTAGCACATTTGGATAAAGTTACAATTGAGTGAAACATGAGTCGGTGAAATACCCTCTAAAAATAGACGAACACTCGACTCCATAACTGTTACTTCCCAGACGCACGTGCGTTTTTAAAAATATGATAAATGCATTTTGTAATATTAAACACACCAGGATGACCAAAAACACTCCGAATGTACGGAAATTGATAATCTAAACAATAAAATCTAAGTAAAGTATGATTCAAGTTATCAAAAACGGTTATAATAGTAAAACAATATGCGTTAGTGTTTAAAAACTAGGGTATGTCCCCTTAACGACACCATTAGTGTGCATTGATGTATTAATCATCGACAATTGAATGTCAAACCCGCTACATTTTTGAGCAACCATCTCAACCGACTTTGTTTTGTTTAACTAGACCACTAGACCACATTCGTTTATTAATCATCGGCTATTGGATGCCAAACATTTGTAATGTTGACACATAGTCTTGGAGAGGAAACCTGCTACAAGTGTTCCATTAGTAGCAAGGGATCTTTAATAGATACCACCCCATAGTACATACAACAGTCTTTGATATAAGCTATTAGGCCTACTACATATTTTATTAATTAGTATAGACGCAATACCATGTATCATGTATATTTACATGCTTGTCTGATGTCGCTGTTTCTTTGTAATTATGTAAAATTATATTTGTGCCTATAGGCAATTTCTTTGGCAAATAAATGAATTGAATTGAATTGAAATCATAATGTTTAAACAGTTCAATAGTTTGTGAAATATAAATGGTTGGCCGTAACCGCGTTTTCTGGTAAAAGCCATATATGTCACTTGGTGTATTTGCCAACGTTTATTACTATAAAATAACTACCTGCAAGCTAATCAGTTAACAATCTTAGATACATGTTTTTATGTAGACACACGAATATGCTTGTAGCAACAGACACGCATGCATTATGTTTTCAAATTATTTTCTCTATAAAGTGTGCACATATTTAAGAGCAATATTCTCCTTCTTGTTCTTAGATGATTGATGAAACAAATAATAATAACATGCTTCTTTTATGATATCATTTTAAAGATACCATATATATACATTATCGCTTCAAAATCTATTACATTCTACCTTGCACCTAAATACACTTGCTAACGATCGGGGTTTTTTTTAAGAAAACAAAAACCAAAACTTATGCATAAAAATAGCGAAAGCTCAATGGTAGTGTTATGCTCGAATATATGGTTGTTGAATTAATTATCAACAATGATATTATCCCCCCTCCCCCGTGAATCTTGTTTTATCTGAAATGCGGTTTATTGCTGGTTTTAAGGTGACAAACATTTATTTTTTACTAAATGTATTCGACCATCACTCGATAGGTGAATGTGTCCTGGTGCATGTGTTAGTTTGAACCCAACCAGTGCCCCACGACTAATAGAAAAAAACGTGGTATGTGCTGTCATGTCTCTTGAAAAGTGCATATAAAAGAGTTCTTGCTAATCAGGGCTTTAGATCTCACTAATTTGGGCACAATGAGGACTTTTGTCTTTTCAGAGCGCAGGAAGGTTGTTTTAGTTCAGTACTGTCATTAACAGCTGCTGGAGAGTTGTCAATATTCAGAAATGTATTTTACGTTATTTTAAACTAATTAAACTTAACATATCAGTGATTTTGAGGTGAAATATTTCAAAATGTTTGTACTTAATTTGGGCGTGATTATTTTGGGCATATGTTTTTGGGGGGTTTTTTTTATTGTCCCCAGAATATAAAATGGCAGTGTCAGGGTTGGGGTGCCCTGAGCTCACTGTCTCACAGCATTTTTTAAATTTCATATGGTATACACAGTTTTATATACATACATATAAATGGCAAAATATATACACACGAATAGATATAATCCACATACTTTATGTATATTGTTATTGTTGATATTTTTTTTGTTGTTTTTTTTGTTTTTTGTTTTTAATTATTATTATCTGGGGCCAAGACGGAAAAATAAAAATAAAGGAGAAGATGTTATGTACGGAATTAGTATTGATACAAGAAAGTATTATGAAAAGGTGTGTAAAGGAGTATAAAGAGCGAAGAAGGAATTTTAGAAATAAATATATCTCAATATTTGATAGATTTAATAAACTTTTATGATGTTTGAAATACATTATACCACTGCTCCCATTCTGTCTTGAAATCTTCATAATTACCATTTTTATATAAGATACATTTTTCATTTTCCAACTTTTCTTTAATTATAGATTTTAAGGCAGAGAAGTTTAATTTTTGTTTTTGTATTTTCATGGAATAAATATAATATTTTATGTTAATAATTAACCAATCTATTGCATATGTATTTGTTTTTTTAAGCAGACCCAAAATGGCAATATGTTTATCTATAATTATGCACTCTTCTATAGTATTGAATATCCAGTTTGTAATATCGTTCCAAAATTCTTTAACATAACAACAATCATAAAATAGATGTTCAATTGTCTCTGGCATACGATTACAAAAAGTACATTTATTTGAATTAATATAATGTATTGTATATAGAAATGTGTTAGTAGCGAGAAATCTGTGTAGAATTTTATATTGAAACCAACGTAAAGTTGTATCTCTAACGCATTTAAAAGGTATATTGTAAAATATATTCCATTCTGCTGGTGAATAACAAAAACCTTTATTTTTATATTTTAATTGAGACTTTGGAATGGCTTTTGTGCAGCATAACAATTTATATATGTCTCTACATCCCGTTTTGCCTTTAAGAAGTTGTTTTAGCTTGTGGGGGTAGACTGGTTTTTCGTTGTAATTGACTCGTTTATTTCATCATTATGTTTTCCAAATATTCCTATGAAACATTTCACTGCATTAATTAAAGAAGCATACTATAGAATCGCATAAATTTAGAAATCCTCCATCAGTATTAACTAAATCACTAATGAAACAAACTCCCTTTTTTGCATATTTTTTTATATAAAAAAAATAGGCTTCTTATTTTTTAATATTTTACTGTTAAACCAAATGTTTATACCAGCTATATCGTTTTCATTTTCTATTGGTTGTTTACATTGGATGTTTCGCCAGGCTATCTAGAACATCTTCCCAAAAAGGGTTAGTCATATTTTTAATTTTTAAATTAATAAAATGATCACCATATATAATTAGTTCTTTGATCGATATACCTGTAACTGACGAGAAGAGACATGCCAGTTTTGTGTTGTTTAAAAGTAACCTTCTTATCCACGTTGACTTTAATGATGTTATAAACGTAGATAATTCAATAATTTTTAACCCCCCGTTTTTATTGTCCTGAATGATAACATCTCTTTTAACCGTGTCAGGTTTATTTTGCCAAATGAATTTGAAAAATCGTTTATTTAACTTTTCAATTAACTGTTCTGACGGGGATGGTAGCGAAATTAACACATTTGTTATTTTTGATAATATTAGTGATTTTAACACTGTGAGTCTGACCTAATGGTGTAAGTTTACTGGCACTCAATGCTTTTAATACAATTTCCATTTCTTCTATTTTTGGCTCGAAATTATCTTTAATAATATCTTGTAAATTTAAAGAGAAATTAATACCTAATAAAGTAAATTGAATTGAACCCCATGCTAACTTCCATCTAGAATGATGAAACACTTCTTTTGAATATTTTGTCCTGCCTATCCATATTATCTTTGACTTTGAATAATTTAGCTTCAGACCAGATATTTTTGCAAAGAAATCCAGTGTAGTAAGTGTATTGTACAGGGAATTTGGGGATCCATCCAAGATAAAGGTAGTGTCGTCGGCATATTGAGAAATCGGGAATTCTTCTCCATCAATATTTATACCCTTAATGTCTTTATTATTACGTATTAAAATTGCAAGTATTTCCGCACATATATTATTACAAATATGTAAGGAGATAATGGATCACCTTGCCTACAACCTCTATTTAATTTAAAACCTTCTGATAAGTGTCCATTTTGTATTACTGATGAGACAGAATTTTTATAAAATGTTTTTATCCAATTTTTAATAGAAGTCTTAAAATTAAAAAATATCTAAAGCTTCTTGAATGAAAGACCATGATAGAGAATCAAAAGCTTTTTCAAATTCTGCAAATAGTAGTTGACCTGGTATATTTTGTGTTTCGGTATATTGCATAATGTCATATATTACACGTATATTTTCGCCTTTTATAAATCCAGTTTGATCTTTTCCAATTATTTTATCTAAAATGTTTTTTTATTCTGTTTGCAATACAGCCTGATGATATTTTATAGGTGCAGTTTAAAAGTGTTAACGGTCTCCAATTTTTAAGAAATTGCTTAGATTTATTTAGTTTTGGAATACATGTTATAATACCTAACTTTTGCACATTAGACATTTCTTCGATACTGTAACTGAAATTAATAGATCTAACTATAAAATATCCTAAGTCTTTCAATTTTTTTTTCTGAAACTCAGCTGAGAAACCATCTAAACCCGGACTTTTGTCAATTTTCATACCTTTTAGATAAAATAAAATTTCTGAATACGTTAATTCTCCTTTTAATTTATTTGCTTCGTTCTCTGATAATTTATCAAATTTGTATTCCTTAATTTTCTCTGCTATATTTTCATATTCCCCAACTTGTTTGGAATAAAGTTTTTCATAAAACAATTTGGTTTCTTTCAATATTTCGTTTCGATCTGTAATAACTTTTCCATCTTCTTGTTCTATTTTTAAAATTAATTTATTATAAAAGTTTCTAGATTCCATGTTACAAAAATATTTTGTTGGCTTTTCTCCCTCTTCCACCCATTAAGCTCGAAATCTAATAAAATGTCCCTTTAGTCTTTCTTTTTTAATGTCCATACATTTTTGTTTCTTTTCTTCTATTTCGTTGAAATTTAAAGCTAGATTTTCTTCTAATGTTTTTATGTCTTCACAAAGTTTTGTTTCTGTGTCATTTTCCCCCCTTTTCCTTGGCTGCTGAATAAGATATAGTTTTTCCTCTAATTTCCATTAAAAGTGTTTCCAAGAACAATTGATCATTAATAGTAAATTGAATTGTATCATTAGGGATTGTGTTTATTTTCTCTGCATTGTATAAAGGGACGGCGTATTGGATTTTTATATTTTCTATAATTTGTTTTACGGTATTAACATAGGTTGTATCGTGTAGTAGAGAATTGTTAAATTTCCATAAACCTTTACCTTTTATATTATTTTGTTTTAGACTTAAAATTACTCCGGCATGGTCAGACCTATAACTATTCTTAATTGTTACTTTTTCTACCTGTACCATTAAATTATTGGAAATAAGATAAAAATATAACCTAGCTTGTTTAAGCGGGTTTTTCTTTCTCCATGTGTATCTCCTTAAAGTTGGATAGAGTTCCCTAAATGGATCTACCAAATCGTATACCTCTAAATTTTCCAATATAAAGTTTTTTGAATTTGGATGCTTTACATGCAAATAATTACTAGTATCTAAATTTTGATTTAAAACTAGATTAAAGTCTCCACAAATTATGTATTGTTCAATATCAAAGTCATCGATGCATTTCAGTAAATCTTTAAAAAAGGTGGAGTTATCATCATTAGGTCCATATATATTTATAAGTGTGTTTCTCTTACCCTCAGTGGTCATATCTACAGCTATATAATTTCCCGAATCATCTGTTGTTGTTTTGTTTATAATAAATTCAAAATTGTTATTTATCATGATAGCTACACCTCTGGAGTTACTACAGTAAGAATTAAATAAGCATGTATAACCCCACTGTGCATATGTATTTTGAGCGCAACATTAATCGCCCCGACTTTGATGCAATCTAAAGCTCTGCTAATGGGAAAATGCACAGATTGCCCACTTAAGTCTTTCGAGGCAAAATTATACCGAATGTTTGACATCCATTAGCCGATGATTGATAAATAAATGTGCTCTAATGGCGTCGTCAAGCATAACACACTTTTAACTGTGTGTTTGTAGGTAGGTAGGTATATGACTGCATGTTTACACGTACATACGTGTCTGTCACTGTGCATGTAGACGTGCATGTATACATGTGCATACACACACACACACAAACATAACACCACACACACACACACACACACACACACAAACACAACACCACACACACACACACACACGTGCAACTAAGTAAATGAAGGTTGTATATTATCAGTGTATTATCACTTTAAAATAAGTGGAAAAACATTTTCGTCGTGAACAGGGCGCAGACCTCCTCGACCCCAAATGAATCTGTGGCTGCACACAAATGTCCATACGTGAATACATGCAGCCACGTAGGCTACCAAACTATATATCTTACGGTGGCATCGTTACTGTCTATGTATCAATCGATCGATCTGTCTGTCTGTATGTTTGTTTACATACAATTTGTGAAGAAAAAAAACTCACCACCTACAGCATCAGGCACTGACCTCAGTGGATTAGTTATTTTGCTGTCGGCATAAAGGCTGGTAGGTGACGGGTTCACGTCCCCAGTACCGGCTTTAATCAAGAGAGCAATATTTAACCGGTTCAACGGGGAGGTGTGAGTTAATTAAACCAGGGCCCACGGGATATATTCGAAAGCGGGAGGCTAGCCATGGTCTGCAGTATGAAAATACATATATCTGATGACCCGAACCTTTTGCGATGGGGGGGGGGGGGGGGGGGGGGGGGGGGTGGGGGGGGGGGGGGGGGGGGGGGGGGGGGGGATTCTAGGCCACGTTCCTCTGAAACAATTTTGATGAAAGCGGCCTTTGACAAAAAGGCTGAAATATTGTTCAGCTGCGAACATGCGCCTTTATTTTATTTTATTTTTGTTGTTGTTGGCGGAATCCTGCCGAAAGGCGGCCAACTTTCATCACTGAACAGTGAAAAGTGAGGGTGGAGGTTGCGCATGACATGACCTATCGTAGTCGAAGACACTTCCTGTTGTCATCGAAATATTAAAATGCAAACTGATTCAGCATTTATATAGACATATTTGTACTGAATATATTTTACAGTTGAAAAATAAATAACATCGCTCTCTTTGAGGTACTTTTTGTCACAATGCTGTTTTCAAGAATATTTTCTGTCCACATCCTTAAGCGGGCGGCGTTGCCCTTCTATTATCAGTTCATAGTTGTTTGAGTCAATCCATGTTGTAGTACACAGACCAAAAGGATCACTAATTATGCTATATAATCATATTAGCTACTGGTTGTTGAACAGTTTTCTAAGAAATTATTTAAGCAAACCAAAAATTCCAAATTGATATTAATTATTCTTTAGTAGGATCTCTTCATAGTTGACGCATCTTTATAGGCGTAATGCAATGTTGTCTTTTGTAGCGTCTCATAAATTTACTATAAATAAGCCTATACGTGTTTGTTTCGTCCTATTCTATATAAATAAAGATAGAGATAAGCTTGTGTTCCCCACCAGACTATTCCACCTTCCCACAATAGACTGTGAAATCCCCCCCCCCCCCCCCCCCCCCCCCCCACACCTGACATCTTCCTAGGGTCTGCACTAGTGTTGCTGGAACTATCACAATTGACGCCAGGATACGATTTCAACGTTCAACCACACAAATCCCTTGAAATTATTCAACACGAAAACGCTTCTATGCACACTGCACTTCTCTAGTCTAGTTGCAACAGTATTAACATCAGTTGATTGTTAATATGCTCTCATGACTTGGCACTCCAAATTGCCTCCCCCCCCCCATCCCCCCACCAAATTTATTATTATTAATTTTTTGTTTAATCAGTATGTGCGCATTTTTGGAATAAATGAATATAAAGTTTCTCATTTTAAATTTTAGAATGTAGTTTGTATCAACAAGAGTGACGATTCATGTGATATTACCCTGTACCCTGTAATATTATTCACAACAAAATACATCATAAAATATGAGAGACAACAATAGTACTAATAAATAACAACAAAAACAGAGTTTATTGTCGATGTTATTTTTTATTATACAACTGCCTGCTGGAAATCAGTCCACAATCTGTAATTTAGGTATTAGCATACATCTTTCATACACTGGCTCTTAAAAAATAAGCTGGACTGACTTTCATATAATACTGAGTGTCCTTCTATATTTCTAAAACAAGCTTTGTCCCTTCGCAAAGTGTGTCCTCATGCTACTACAGCTAATAGAATCAGCTCTTTTCACTGCTAGTACTGTCATTTTTGTCTGTTACGTTCTCCGCCTTCTTACTAGTGTCATCTTTAATCTCGTTGACAGACTTCACCAGCTGGTCAAGCCTGTTGATGTCTTTTAGTGAAAACTGGCCAGACCCTCGTTCTGCTGGCTTGGGCTGCAAAAAAAGATGTAAAAATCCATAAATAAAACAAACATTTTCTAAACTGACTAAGGGTGACTGAGACACAGACTCCCATTTTGCAAAATGGGTTGCAGAAGAGTATAAGGCCAAATGTAAACTATCTAAGTGTGAGTTGTAGTATTGTATTAGCGGGGATGTGATAACCACTGAAACATAAAATATGAAATGGCCTTTACTAATCAGAAAACCTTGTATTATAATTACATAACAGTAATTTTTTAGCACTTTAGATCAAACCTAGACTACTTTGTGAAAATTGTTTTATAAAAGAGGAACCAAAATCAGATAAAACAAAAGTACATGATACGCCCGCCAGGAGTTTGATCGAAAACCATAGATATTAATGAATATGTTATGGGTATGATTCAATTCTAATTATGTGAATTTTTTTGCAATGGGATGGATGAACAGTTTGTTTTGGACCAACTGCTGATGATACTGTATCCAATGGAGAATGTGCTGTCTGATTAATGAAGTTACTGTTCTTTATTAGAAAATTTTGTTTAGAATGGTGACACATTTATATGAGTGACCTAGTAATTGTATATGACACACCACCATCCCAAGTTGTTCCTACATTTGAGGTATGATGGTCCTGTATGCATCTGTATGCAAGATATGATCCAGACAAGGATTTACTGTTATGTGCAGTAGACTATGAAAAGTAGGTCACAGTGACCTAGTAATGGTACAAGACACACCACCATCCCAAGTTGTTCCTACATGTGAGGTTTGATGATCCTGTATGCATCTGTATGCAAGATATGGTCCAGACAAGAAAAAGTTAACAAATGGATGGACGGACAATGCCATACCATAATATGACCCATCATAGATGGGCGTATAAAAATCAGATAAATTACATTTGACTAAACATAAGTTGTTACACTGTATTAGGCAGCAGTGGGTTTTCTTTCTAGATCAAATGTTAAAACAACTAAATGTCATTGTTAATGTGCCACCGGCCTCGGTTGTGTCGTGGTTAGGCCATCGGTCTACAGGCTGGTAGGCACTGGGTTCAGATCCCAGTCGAGGCATGGGATTTTTAATCCAGATACCAACTCCAAACCCTGAGCGAGTGCTCCGCAAGGCTCAATGGGTAGGTGTAAACCACTTGCACCGACCAGTGATCCATAACTGGTTCAACAAAGGCCATGGTTTGTGCTATCCTGCCTGTGGGAAGCGCAAATAAAAGATCCCTGGCTGCTAATCGGAAAGAGTAGCCCATGTAGTGGCGACAGCGGGTTTCCTCGCCAAATCTGTGTGGTCCTTAACCATATGTCTGACGCCATATAACCGTAAATAAAATGTGCTGAGTGCGTCGTTAAATAAAACATTTCTTTCTTTCTTTGTTAATGTCCCAAGGTGTCATTATCCAAACCTTTTTTTTCTTTAAACAGAGACATGACATTGATACACTAGCTGCCGGATGAATAAAATAGTAAACGGTTAGCAACAGACCCAGGGCCAATTAACATCCACCACTAAACTCCAGTTGACACAGACATTGTTTGTCAGCAACATTGTTATAGAAACTTCAGTTTTATATGTCATAATGAACCAAAAACCAAAACCTACCTGAGATTTGTCTGGTTTCCAACCAATAAAATAAATAATCTGAAATGTTGCAGGCACCCCTTTTTCAGAACCATACATATCTGTAGATCAAAACAAGATAATGTAGCATTAGCAGTTGTAAGGAAATAATTCCAATATGTTCTGCTTCACTAAAGACCCTTCTCATATTAACAGAAACAAAGACCCAGGTTTAAGATGTTGTTTGCCAAATTGCCAAATACAATTAAAAGTTCAATTTGTCAATGATATGTCATTACCAATACGCCAAAAAGCTCATTCGAAAACCGTATCGTTTCTTGGTGTATAGCTTTTTGAGAAAACAAATTCTGTTTAGCTAAATGTTACTTGAATTTTGCTACATATTCTGATCAAATTCACCAAATTACTATTAATATTTGGCATCCAGCTTAAACTCTAAAAGACCAATATAATCATAGGCACACAGGCTCCCATTTTTGTAATGGGGAAGTCTTGATTTTTGCCCAAATTAAACTAAAAATGCTCAAATCTGTATTACACATTTATCATATTAGCATTACTGCCAGGGTTGAAAACAAATCACTACACATTTTGACATGGATTACAACTAATATTGTGTGTAGAATGGTGGAAATACATGGTGAAAAGGTTTCAGGTCAGCTAATTTTGCCTGAATATCTTTATAATTTGTGCCCAAATTTGAGGGTTTGCTCCAACACTGGAGGGGGGGGGGGGAGGTGCTCCCCCTTTCCCTCATGTTTCGTACACTTATGAATATAATATGCAACATCTGTCTAGACACACCAACATAGCAATGTCTATGAATTATACAGAGTTAAAACACAATAAGCTCTACATATTATATTTTATTTCTTTGATATATTAAGATTCAAAATTTATAAAGGTTATTACCAGTGTTTTTCGATATGCTAGCTAATATATGATAAAATTATTTAACAAAATTGGTATCAAAATATTACCTCCAAATATAATTTTAAAATTATTTACACTAAAATTGGTCTACAGGTGGATGAAATGTTAGAGCCATAATGGTATGTGCCATTTGTTATGTGATTAAGTATAGTAACATTAACTACAATATAAGTTCACCTTTATATATGGTTGATGCAAGCTTCATTGTTTCTCGATGCAGCATTGGTTTCCTGTTCCAGGCACAGTTGTTCTCACCCATACCTAAACAAATACAAATTGAACATATCCACACTATAAACTTATAATACACAAATAAAGCTACAATAAGCAAGAAAAATGTGCTAGAAACTAATCCATATTAAAAACACTCAACTAAACAAACACAAAAACCACAATGATAATACAAGAGTAAAGAAAAGATGTCTGGTCCATATGAGCAATGGAAAAAGCATGTGACTGGAACATCTTGATATACATCAAAGCAGGATATTAAAGTAGGTGTTCTTTTTTAGTAAAGCTAGCGACAACTGGAAATAATTGTACTTGGGATATAAACGTGAAACAAAATGGAAGCGTGTTTAATATTCTACACTTAAACTTCATATAATTTAAACCCTATGTTTGCTGTTATGCATAAAGTGACCAGGTAGAATGCTCATATTGTGTTTAAAATATAATAATTATTAATATTTTTAACAAGATCAACAACATATTTTTAATTACCTTTAAGATCATACATCAGTTCTTTCATAGCTGGGTATGTAATGACCAGTTCATCTGTGTCCTGCAACCATATATTACTGTTAATGCTGAACTTCCACTCCAGTGTAGTAACAATAACATTGTCATTTTAGAACCCTTATGTACAGAATGACTGAATGAAAGAGTTTATGTTTTGTTTAACTACACCACCAGAGCACATTGACTTATTAATCATTATTTCACATATAGTCTTAAAGAAGAAACCCGCTACATTTTTCCATTAGTAGCAAGGGATCTTTTACATGCACCATCCCACATACCGGAGCCTTTGATATACCAGTTGTGGTGCACTGGCTGGAACGAGAAATAGCCCAGTGGGCCCACTGCCATGGATTGATCCAAGACCAACCACACATCAAGTGAACACTTTACCACTAGGATACGTCCCACCCCTATAACTGAGTGAGTGAGATGAATGAACAAATGAACAAATACATGCAAATGAATGATTGAACAAATGTTTAATGACATCCCAGCACAAAAATACACATCGGTTAATGGGTGTCAAACAAAGGTATGACATTATCTAAGAGATTTATAAAATAAACAACACACGTTTGAAACAGGAATCATTAATATTTCGAACAAGCATCATACACTTTTTACAGTATGGCAGGGTTTCTGCCAGAAAGAAATGTTTGGATACAACACTATGGAACATGAATGCAACCAGAGTCTCTCCCAGAAAAAAAAAGAGTTACATTTAGGGTTAGGCAGAAACCCTGTATGGGTATTCAGGAAGGACATGGAAGAACCTCAAAACATAGAAATAATGTTTTTGTAATGAGTTAACAAGTATAATTTGGTCTATAATCACATATTAAAACTAGATATGTGTGCAGGTGTTGACATATTCCTACATACAATCCAAATGTTGAACTCTTTAAGATGAAGCAGATGCTACTGCACACATACATATAATTCAAACATCTTTACTTGTTTCTCTTATTCTTGTTTTTTAAACATCAGCAGTCATTCAAACAAAACGTTCTTTGTAAATTTATTTTTATTTGCATGTTTATGAATAAAGTATGTCATTGTATGTAAGAATAACATAACACAGCAT
The DNA here is from genome assembly GCF_016097555.1 of Gigantopelta aegis. Lineage (NCBI taxonomy): Eukaryota > Metazoa > Mollusca > Gastropoda > Neomphalida > Peltospiridae > Gigantopelta > Gigantopelta aegis. Next base: position 93,228,536 of record NC_054702.1, on the reverse strand, counting down.
GTGACATAAATGCCTATGTAATAAATGTGATATACATACAATGGTGAGCATGGTGTAACCCGCTCTACTCAATAGGTCTCCCAGATCTGCAACGTCCGTGAAAGGGGAAATATGAGGAGCAAAGCCCTGAAATGCAAAATAGAATGTAACCTTGGAAAAGATGATGAACTAAATCTTTCCACAACAATGAAATAAACATCTTCTTAACAGTACTGGTTATTCATGCACAGCAGGCAGGGGGAGACAAGTCAAAATATAAATTTTATAAGTGGAGGAACCAGTGGGGTTTTTAAATATCTTTTTTAATTGTATGTTGGTGGTTGATAAAGTTTTATTTCAAGTAAGGTGGGGTTATAGACAAGATTTTATTTAATACATGATGAGTTACAAAATTTGGCTATGGTGGGATGTGGATACCCTACCAGTAAATTTGTTTTCTTGTATACTACCAAATCAAATTCCATAGATGACAATAGTAACATATGTGGCTAAAACTACCTGCAGCGTATCAATCGACATAAACACCACAGCTATAAATATTTCCACCCTCACCCTTAAAGTGAATCAGAAAAAAATGGGGGTCAAACTGCTCATTTCTGAGATAATGGGTAGCATCTATGACTACCCTAGTTCTGCACAAAATTCAAGTACTTTTTTTACAGGTACCCCATACATGTTTCATGCACAAGGCTACTTGACACAGTGGCACTAGATGAAATAATATTGCATATTTTTTTTACTCAGATAAAACTTTTTCTTTTTACAACCAACACTTATCACCAATCACAGGACTTGTGGTGTTCACTTCCCTATCAAAACTTGGGTGCACCTCAAACTTTGACCCAGCCGGATGTTATTTGGTTTAGTACTACCTTAAGAGGCTGTTCAAAATTACTAACATTTTCAAAATGTATAAACCGTAGTTGTTTTTTGTACACCCCTCTCCTAAAATACATATATCAAAAATGATGATTTTTAAGGAATATTTGTTTCCCCTCTCTCCATGTGTATGGTTCATACCTGTGTAAAATTGTGAATAGCCCCTAAATCTTTGATGCAATGTTTCATGTTTCAAATAACGGTCATGTCAAATTTAGTTCTGACAATATGTTAATTTGTAAGAAATCATTACAATCAATGAAGAAACAAGATGTAGGTCAGTGATAGAACACTGACATAAAGGGTCAAAGGTCACAAGAGTGATCCAGTCCCATAACCCTGATCCCTCGGTGGACCTACTGGGAATTTCCTTTTCACACAAATATTTCATGATTGTGGTACAGTGCCTGCCCATGGTGCGAATGGGTTCTATGGACTCTGTTTTTTCCTCGTCCCAAACAGTGCCCTATGACTAGTACATCAAAAACTATGGTACAGAAAGAGCATACAAAAGATCCCTTGCTGTCTTATCAGTAGCAGTAGGCTACATGGCAGCAGCGACTTTCCTCTCTTTAATGGCAGTTTACTTTGTTTGTTAGATTATATTATTTCCATGCTATTGTCCAATTAAAGTTCAAGTACACTGTCCTGGACCTGGGACACACTTCAGCTACGTGGGCTGCCTGCCCAGGACAGTTGGTTAGTGGTTAGACAAGTCGGTGTAGTGGCCTTACACCTACCCAATGAGTCATAAAACTCACTCTTCATGGAAGTCGGTTGGGCTGCGAACCCAGTACCTACCAGCCTTAAGTTCAATGACTTAACCACTAGACCACTGCTGACGGTCACATGATCACCTCAGTGTGTAGAAATACTTACTCCTTCCTTTTCAAGTTCAGCTTTTTGCAGTGATACCCGGAGTTCATATAACGTGTCTCCACCAAACATACTACCAATGAAAACTCCATCATCCTTCAGTGCATTGAAAACCTGTCAAAGCCAAACACAATACTTATACTACAATATGTATACCGGATTATCTATAGTAATAAACTAAATAGCTATTCTTTGACAATCAGTGTATTCTCTTTACTTGTGCATATACTCTTTACTGTTGAGAACATTTCACTGGTTTGTATACCTTTTAATATCGAGTAGACTTTTACTCCTAACATGACTCAAAATAGCTACTTGAATAATCATTTTCTATCTGTGCACAGTTCAGATCATGGGTCCCAAAAGTGTTACATTGTTGCTAAAAACAAAATACTTTCAAACAAGTTACGGTATTTATAACATTGATTGTTTGATTAAGTCTCTAAACTCCATAAATATTTACTGAGGAGACCTTGGAGATACATATTTTGACTTTGAGTGGATGTGAAATAACCCGAATCGAGATAGTTATGCATATAACGTGGTGTCCTCAATTTGTAAATTATTAAGTTGTTAAAGGCAGAAAACCCCCAAAATGACACAAAGAAAACTTGAAATGAAGTTTTTTTTTATTCAAAGCATTTAATTTTAATAACTTTCTTGTAAAACAACATTTAAAAAAAAATAATAATAAAAGACACAGTTATATGCGGAACAAGAATTTTTTTGATAGGATACTGGGAGAAAGGAATGATCCTATATACAAAGCAGTGTTATTGCATGCATTTAGCCAATATCCATTTTCTGTAAATTAAGAAATTTGATTTAAACAAGATATGTTCCGCATATAACTTGGACACAATAAAGCAAAAATGACAATTTACTGAACACAAAAAACTTAATTCAATATTTCAGCCTAGGAAATCATCATTACTTATCCCCAGTATTACTGATAAAATCAAAACAGAACTTTATTTACACTTAGGCCATATTGCAATTGAAATATCAGCATTCAATTGAAATATCAGTATTCAGGACATTTCAGCAATTTGTGTACATACAATAAAAATGAATTGCATGGTATAACAAGTGTAGGGATATAATATAAGATTATCAGTATAATTATTATTAGTAGTACTAATGATCATTGCTAAGAAATCTATTTTTACTGTGTTATTATAACGCTCATCGATTAATGCTGTGTCATTGTAATCAAGATGGATTGAAATGCTTAATTTTAAAAACTACAAGACAGCTGCAAGGATGATATTAGAGAACCTTTTCCCCCCAACTACTTAAACAGTTAAATAGATGACAATGCAAACAAGAATCCACTATCACAATTGATAGGAAGCACAGTGGAAATAATATTCATTAACAGTACAAATCAATTTAACTTTGATTAGATATCGAAATAAAAGTGTTCACGTCTGTTGAACCGTGGTTCTGGCAAGATGTTGATAATTTTATAGAAAAGAACAATAGATTCGTCTTCAACAGTCGGATAAACATAGTGACCACTTTGGGTCTTCCTGAGGAAGCTGACATGCGCCTTTCCTTCATTGGCCATCACATTCTTGACCTGAAAAAAGTATTAATTCCAATTAAAAGTTTGAATATAACAAAGCAATACCTACTTTTTATTTAAAGAAGAATTGTGAGGACAAGTTTAACATTAATTAAATGCAAACAAAGAAGGAAAAAGACAATACATGATATATTTACAATGCAATTTCTGCCTGGACTGAACATATCTATGCATATAATTATGCAAGTCTTCATCACTTATAAAACAAAAATCCAAACAACTTACAAATGCAACAAAAACTTTGCCATTGCCCAATTTTCCACTGATAGGCAGGATAGTCACCCGCACAAAATCCCCCACTTTGACAGACAGCCTGAAAGAGACAAATGACAAATACTTAAAATCATATAAGATGAAAAGAAAGGTTTTAAAATAAAGGTTAACATTATAATAAAATTGTTTAATATCAACTATAAAGTTTAAATATTTTTTATTATACACTTTGCGTTTTGCTTTTATGTAAGCTCGGCAAATCTTACAAAAATACCTTCACATATTAACATGAACATTAATTATATTAACTGTAAAGTGCACTTTTTTTTTTAACAAAACACATCCAATGAAAATTTGCAATAAGAATACTGAGAAAACCAGAAATATGTGCTCGTACAGAATACAATAATTTTGAAGACTATATGATATTGGGTAAAACGAAGAATAAATACATACATATCTGCAGTCTGGTCATCCACTGGTGGCTGTGATTGTCCCTGGTCGTCCACTGGTGAGACTGGCTGGTCGTCGACGGGTGAGACTGCCTGGTCATCCACTGGTGGAGTGGGGGCAACCTGGTCATCCACTGTTGGAGTGGGGGCAGCCTGGTCATCTACTGGAGTGGGAAGAGCCTGGTCATCCACTGGTAGAGTGGAGGGAGTCTGGTCATCCACTGGTAGAGTGGAGGGAGTCTGGTCATCCACTGGTGGAGTGGGGGCAGCCTGGTCATCTACTGGAGTGGGAGGAGCCTGGACATCCACTGGTAGAGTGGAGGGAGTCTGGTCATCCACTGGTAGAGTGGAGGGAGTCTGGTCATCCACTGGTGGAGTGGGGGCAGCCTGGTCATCTACTGGAGTGGGAGGAGCCTGGACATCCACTGGTAGAGTGGAGGGAGTCTGGTCATCCACTGGTAGAGTGGAGGGAGTCTGGTCATCCACTGGTGGAGTGGGGGCAGCCTGGTCATCTACTGGAGTGGGAGGAGCCTGGACATCCACTGGTAGAGTGGAGGGAGTCTGGTCATCCACTGGTAGAGTGGAGGGAGTCTGGTCATCCACTGGTGGAGTGGGAAGAGCCTGGTCATCCACTGGTGGAGTGGAGTGAGTCTGGTCATCCACTGGTAGAGTGGAGGGAGTCTGGTCATCCACTGGTGGAGTGGGAAGAGCCTGGTCATCCACTGGTAGAGTGGAGGGAGTCTGGTCATCCACTGGTAGAGTGGAGGGAGTCTGGTCATCCACTGGTAGAGTGGAGGGAGTCTGGTCATCCACTGGTAGAGTGGAGGGAGTCTGGTCATCCACTGGTGGAGTGGGGGCCGCCTGGTCATCTACTGGAGTGGGAGGAGCCTGGTCATCCACTGGTAGAGTGGAGGGAGTCTGGTCATCCACTGGTAGAGTGGAGGGAGTCTGGTCATCCACTGGTAGAGTGGAGTGAGTCTGGTCATCCACTGGTAGAGTGGGGGCAGCCTGGTCATCTACTGGAGTGGGAGGAGCCTGGTCATCCACTGGTAGAGTGGAGGGAGTCTGGTCATCCACTGGTGGAGTGGGGGCAGCCTGGTCATCTACTGGAGTGGGAGGAGCCTGGACATCCACTGGTAGAGTGGAGGGAGTCTGGTCATCCACTGGTGGAGTGGGGGCAGCCTGGTCATCTACTGGAGTGGGAGGAGCCTGGACATCCACTGGTAGAGTGGAGGGAGTCTGGTCATCCACTGGTAGAGTGGAGGGAGTCTGGTCATCCACTGGTGGAGTGGGGGCAGCCTGGTCATCTACTGGAGTGGGAGGAGCCTGGACATCCACTGGTAGAGTGGAGGGAGTCTGGTCATCCACTGGTAGAGTGGAGGGAGTCTGGTCATCCACTGGTGGAGTGGGGGCAGCCTGGTCATCTACTGGAGTGGGAGGAGCCTGGACATCCACTGGTAGAGTGGAGGGAGTCTGGTCATCCACTGGTAGAGTGGAGGGAGTCTGGTCATCCACTGGTGGAGTGGGAAGAGCCTGGTCATCCACTGGTGGAGTGGAGTGAGTCTGGTCATCCACTGGTAGAGTGGAGGGAGTCTGGTCATCCACTGGTGGAGTGGGAAGAGCCTGGTCATCCACTGGTAGAGTGGAGGGAGTCTGGTCATCCACTGGTAGAGTGGAGGGAGTCTGGTCATCCACTGGTAGAGTGGAGGGAGTCTGGTCATCCACTGGTAGAGTGGAGGGAGTCTGGTCATCCACTGGTGGAGTGGGGGCAGCCTGGTCATCTACTGGAGTGGGAGGAGCCTGGTCATCCACTGGTAGAGTGGAGGGAGTCTGGTCATCCACTGGTAGAGTGGAGGGAGTCTGGTCATCCACTGGTAGAGTGGAGGAGTCTGGTCATCCACTGGTAGAGTGGGGGCAGCCTGGTCATCTACTGGAGTGGGAGGAGCCTGGTCATCCACTGGTAGAGTGGAGGGAGTCTGGTCATCCACTGGTGGAGTGGGGGCAGCCTGGTCATCTACTGGAGTGGGAGGAGCCTGGACATCCACTGGTAGAGTGGAGGGAGTCTGGTCATCCACTGGTAGAGTGGAGGGAGTCTGGTCATCCACTGGTGGAGTGGGGGCAGCCTGGTCATCTACTGGAGTGGGAGGAGCCTGGACATCCACTGGTAGAGTGGAGGGAGTCTGGTCATCCACTGGAGTGGGAAGAGCCTGGTCATCCACTGGTAGAGTGGAGGGAGTCTGGTCATCCACTGGAGTGGGAGGAGCCTGGTCATCCACTGGTAGAGTTAGGGGAGTCTGGTCATCCACTGGTGGAGTGGGGGCAGCCTGGTCATCTACTGGAGTGGGAGGAGCCTGGTCATCCACTGGTAGAGTTAGGGGAGTCTGGTCATCCACTGGTGGAGTGGGGGCAGCCTGGTCATCTACTGGAGTGGGAGGAGCCTGGTCATCCACTGGTAGAGTTAGGGGAGTCTGGTCATCCACTGGTGGAGTGGGGGCAGCCTGGTCATCTACTGGAGTGGGAGGAGCCTGGTCATCCACTGGTAGAGTTAGGGGAGTCTGGTCATCCACTGGTGGAGTGGAGTGAGTCTGGTCATCCACTGGTGGAGTGGAGGGAGTCTGGTCATCCACTGGAGTGGGAAGAGCCTGGTCATCCACTGGTAGAGTGGAGGGAGTCTGGTCATCCACTGGTGGAGTGGAGTGGGGGCAGCCTGGTCATCCACTGGAGTGGGAGGAGCCTGGTCATCCACTGGTAGAGTTAGGGGAGTCTGGTCATCCACTGGTGGAGTGGAGTGAGTCTGGTCATCCACTGGTGGAGTGGAGGGAGTCTGGTCATCTACTGGAGTGGGAGGAGCCTGGTCATCCACTGGTAGAGTTAGGGGAGTCTGGTCATCCACTGGTGGAGTGGGGGCAGCCTGGTCATCTACTGGAGTGGGAGGAGCCTGGTCATCCACTGGTAGAGTTAGGGGAGTCTGGTCATCCACTGGTGGAGTGGAGTGGGGGCAGCCTGGTCATCCACTGGAGTGGGAGGAGCCTGGTCATCCACTGGTAGAGTTAGGGGAGTCTGGTCATCCACTGGTGGAGTGGAGTGAGTCTGGTCATCCACTGGTGGAGTGGAGGGAGTCTGGTCATCTACTGGAGTGGGAGGAGCCTGGTCATCCACTGGTAGAGTTAGGGGAGTCTGGTCATCCACTGGTGGAGTGGGGGCAGCCTGGTCATCTACTGGAGTGGGAGGAGCCTGGTCATCCACTGGTAGAGTTAGGGGAGTCTGGTCATCCACTGAAGGAGTGGGGGCAGCCTGGTCATCTACTGGAGTGGGAGGAGCCTGGTCATCCACTGATAGAGTTAGGGGAGTCTGGTCATCCACTGGAGGAGTGGGGGCAGCCTGGTCATCTACTGGAGTGGGAGGAGCCTGGTCATCCACTGGTAGAGTTAGGGGAGTCTGGTCATCCACTGGTGGAGTGGGGGCAGCCTGGTCATCTACTGGAGTGGGAGGAGCCTGGTCATCCACTGGTAGAGTTAGGGGAGTCTGGTCATCCACTGGTGGAGTGGGGGCAGCCTGGTCATCTACTGGAGTGGGAGGAGCCTGGTCATCGACTGGTAGAGTGGGGGGAGTCTGGTCATCCACTGGTGGTGTGGGGGCAGCCTGGACATCCACTGGAGTAGGAGGAGCCTGGTCATCCACTGGTAGGGGGGGGGGGGGAGTCTGGTCATCCACTGGTGGAGTGGGGGCAGCCTGGTCATCCACTGGAGTGGGAGGAGCCTGGTCATCCACTGGTGGAGTGGGGGAAGCCTGGCCGTCCACTGGTGGAGTGGGTGGTACCTGGTCATCTACTGGAGTGGGGATAGTGTGGTCCATTGGTGAGGGTGAGGGAGCATGGTTGGCATCTGGAGGCCTTTGACTTTTGGCATTCCGTGATGTGACCGACATGTTGCACACTCTCCAAGGCCCAGTGAGGTCTGTGTGCAGGCAGGTACCATCATCTTCTCTGCAACCCGAGCAAAAACATGACCGTTCCAAACAGATACCACATATGCTTTTGTCGATGTAAGATCAGGTCGCTCTCTAACAATGGATTCCTTTTCCACAAAAATGAAACATCGTTTTGTATGATTGTGACCATCTGTTCTTGGCAGACAAAGCCTTTTCTTGCACATGTCAAATAGGTCGCAAGGTGATGCAACTTCATCCTGTCTAGATATAACTGCTCTTGTGACAGATTTTTTTATGACCCCTATCTCACGGTCGCATGGACCCTTTCCATGCCTGATCCCAAAGAAGTGGCATTCTGATTTGATTCCAAGATCTTCTGTGGCATAAGAGCAGTCTACGAATGCAATTCTGTTTTTATACTGGGTTGGTGCTCCATCTGAAAATTGCGCAAGTCGGCTAAAGTCAACACCCTCCTCCTTCAGCAACAGCACAGACGAGTTCACAAAATGGTGGACGGCATGGTGATCGTGGGTGAGGTCATTACTGATGAAGATGATCGAATCTGGATAACCTCCGAACAGTTTTCAACAGAACAGTTGTAAGTGGCAACCACAGGGTGTATAGTGGCAACCCTGTGGTGCATTCTGCGGTCTACAAGTGTAATTCTCTGCAAAATCTTCGCAAAAGATGACAGTGTTGGCTGGGCACTTGCTTGTTACACACTTGTATTGACTGAACTGCCACTTGGCGTTGAATATATGTGCAGAGAAGGGAGCCAGATCTTCTGCTAGTGCCTCCACTAGGCCCCCAAACGTGGACTCATGTTTGACTTTCATTAGGCAAGTCCTGCCTTGTCCTATCTGGGCTTGCTCCCACTGGAACCAAACAGCTGGACGAGATCTCTGTGTTGGGATAACACTATCCAGGTGATGGGATAGTGCCCGTGTCCCACAGCTTGTACAGTGCCTATCCAAGCAGTTCTTTTTGTAATCGCCCTCAGGCACTTTGGGACAGAGGGTGAGTCTAGATGCCTGGTACCGGTCCTGTATGTGAATTTTTTGCTCTATGGTCGCATTCAATGACTTTAACTTTAAGTCCACATTAGCACAATATTCGCACACGCATTCCCGATACTTGTGCGACGTGAATGGAAGCACTGTTTTGGATCGGTGGCGTTTGAAAGCACTGAAGCTTACTTTTGGCCCGTAAGTCTCTGTGTATTTCTGGAAAGTTGTTAAAAGTGACGACTCTAAGACTTTTCTCGACTGTACCACACCCCCTTGGACAGATGCACTGCGAGCATCGGGCAGGTCTTTACTGATGTTCCCATCGTTGAAGAACATCTGGATTTCGTTCACAGTGTCTGCTGGGACAGCATCTTTTCTCGTCTTTCGGTGGTCCTCCCAACCAATTCTGTTCGAGTCTCTCAAAACTTTCCGTTGCATCTTTTTGCTAACGACAAAGTAATGAGCAGCAGCTTTGTTTTTGACAGTCACTGCCATTGCCAGTGTCCGTTTAAGGCGGAGGTTCTTCAAACTCCTCCATACGGACAATTTCCGTAGTACTCCCTGGAAACTTGCAGAAATGGTGCTATCAAAGTTGAGTTTCTTCTTTGAATGTGGACTGCAGACCCCTTTGGTGGATGGGCTCAGTCCTTGGATACCAGCAGCAATAACTTCTGCTCGCACAGAAGAACCAGCTGGAAGGGCACTGAGGAAAACCTTTTTGAATCTATGATTGGCAACGTGCTGTGCAGATGCTTTGTTTTGTCCACATGAATTTTCTATTAAAACAGCAGGTGAACTCTTCTGGCTGGTTTTGGCAGCTGTAGATGACTTCTTTGCAGCGTACAAATCCATCCTGCGTTTATTCTCTGTGGTCTTTTTTTGTCTGCTCACGTTCTGCCTCTGTAACTGCTTTTCCTTGCGCCACCTTTTTCTGTTTTGTTCCTGGGTTTTCCTAGTTTTGCGGACTTTTGCTTCACCTCCATCACGCATTTTGCATCTCTCCCTGTACTGTCTCTGTCTCTCCCTCTGTAACTCTCTGTTTCTCTGTACTGCTTCATCAGTTCTCCTCGAGTAATATTCTTTGAAGCGTTTCTTCTCACTCTCTCTATGAAGTTTCAGTATTTCTGGGTTTCTTTTAACCTCTCCCTATAGTTCCAAGATATTTCTTTTCTAGTTTTCCTCTTTTTTGCACACTCAGTGGTGTCCTGGGTTGCAGTAGTTGTTCTTTTAGGCCGAAGAGTCCTGGTCAGTTCAGACGTTTCCTCCATTGTCCTATGGACAGTTGTCAATATATCTGAAAAGGCAAAATACATACAAATGAAAAATGTGTCGGCAAAACAGGTAAATGATATCAGCTAAAACAGTTAGAATTTTTGTGCTATGAAAATATTATGCAACATAAATCATTAAAATGCAACACTGATGTTGCAAAAACAAAAAACATTGTTAAAGTGAACACAGGCATCGAAATAAGTCAAGAATGGTCGTTTAGGTTACCAGGAGGTTACCACATGTAAGAAAAGTTGAGAACGGTGTTTCCGAACCAGGCAATACATTCCGGACTTCAGCGTTTTACATCGATGTTTGCATGCACTTGTGCAATTGCAAGCAATTATAGTCATTCCACGTTTAAGCAGCATCCACTAGATGAATTTCCTTCCGCGTTTCATTTTCTCATACAAAATTGCACCGATGTTTGTGCGCACTTGTGCAATTGCAAAGCAGTTTCGGCAATCCGCGTTTTCATTTACTTCCAGATTTCGTTTCTCGTACTGATATTCGCGCGCACCGATACAATTTCAGAACGTCCGCGTTAAAAGTAGTAGCAACAGGAATTAAATTCTAACTTTCATATAGTTGTGGTAACCTATAGGTTACCAGGCTACTTTTTGTGGTAACCTGTAAATGGGTTACCAGACACAATGCTTATTTCGATGCCTGTGAACAGTGCTACAAAAATTCTGTAGAATGATCCAAAACAATACATTCTATATACATCAAGGTAAACAACCAAAATACTACGCTAAATCTGATTGTAACAGTAAAACAAAATACTGTAGATAATATGGACAAATAACCAACAAGAGGTTTTGAGTTCAGGAGATACAGGGCATACAATTTGAATTTTTTAGACAACCTATGTCGTTCATATGGTTTTAGTGTTTACACAAACGATTTTCTTCAGTAGTTAGATACAAATGCAAATTTTAATTGGTCACAGTAATCAAACGAGAATGCAATATGAACTATTTTCTAGCTTTTCTCCATCAAATGTTCTATCATAAATAAACATATAAAAAGAAATGTATACTAGAACCAACTTGAAAGCTGCCAGTTACATTACAACATACTACCCCATTGATTCTTTTACAGGGGAGTACAGTACTTGTTGGCAAACAATAATCTGAATGAAATGATAATCGATAGGGATTTCCCGGAAGCACTGAGCTTAATGCTTCCAGGTCTTAACAGAAAGTACCGAAATTATGTGAATCCTATATTGGCTAATAATAATATAACCTTTTATAATTATTAAAATTATAATTTACTTAATTTTCTTCATTAGAATATGAGTATCTGTAAATCAGATACATTTCTTGTCATCCTAATGTTTCGTAGTAGCTAAATATAGATTTGTGCCTTCAGTAATTTCGTAGATAATTTTTTTTTTTCTGAACCGCCAAACGAAATTGGAAATAATTAAGTAATAGGTTGCCCTGAGATACATAAAACAATTTCATAAAGTTACTTTGAAGATCAAAAGGGCAAACGAAAACCATTAACACACTTGAACATTATTAAATTATCAGAAGCAAGCATGTAACTATTTGACATGCAATTTTGTGTCTCAGTTACGGTATATGCAAAACACAGACTTATAAGAGAAGGTGTAAACAAAACTTTATTTGGATTTTTTCTTTTTGTCTGGTCCTGAATTTTATTGATGATATGAATAAAGACATGGGAAAAGTTAAAACTGGGCATAATTGCTCACTTTTGTCAACATGTTGTGCATATAACAGAGACGGCAAAGCATCTGTGTCAAAGTTATCAGCGCTACTAAAAATAATAATTCTATAAAATTATCTTAAATAATACATTCTATATTCAACTAAGCAAAATGTCTGCATCAAGTATGGAATTAAAAAACAACATACTAAGCTAAATCCAATCAAGGAAGTTTGAAACAGCTAAAATGGTTTGCCTGTAGTTCCGTAGATAACACAGACACAAAAACAATCATGATCATCAATAGGTTTTGTGTCCACATGATCAGGGCTTACTCTCCATTGGCAAATTAGCCATCTGCTAACTTTATACAAAGTGGCTACAACATTTAATATTTAGCTAATAAAATTTTCTTTTAGTTAGCCACTTTTGAATAATGTCCAAGGAATGTGTGAAAATTGGCTAAATGCTATTTGTTCCCCAGGTATATGCAAAACAAATTTCAAATTGTTTGCACAATCAAAACAAAAAATAATTAAAACCATTTTCACTCTACACACTTCATCAAATCAGAAGCTGGTCAGTTTTGTACATATATACATGTATAACAATCACCTAAAATTTGGTGTCTTAGTTATATGCAAAACAACACAGACGTATAAAAATAAAAGATGTTAACAAAACTTCATTCTGGATTTTGTTTGGTGCTGAACTTTAATAATAATACTAATAACAACAAATTGGGAAAGTTAAAAACGAGCTTAATTGCTCACTTTTGTCAAAACGTTCTGCATATAACAGAGACTGCAAAGCATCTGTGTCAAAGTTATCTGCGCTACCAAAAATAATAATTCTATAAAATGATCCTAAGTGTTACATTCTATATACATGTAGGCAAAATATCAGCATCAAATACAAACATAAAAACCAAAATATACGCCAAATCCAACCATAAAAGTCTAAAACAGTTAAACTGGTTTGCCGGCAGTGCCGTAGCTAACACGGACACGCGACAATCAAGACAGAAGAAAGGTTTTGCGTCCACGTGATCAGAGCTTACCCGGTAATACCGGTATAATTATAAGAAAATATGTCTTCAAAATTTCATATCTGGATTTTGTGTGGTGCTGACTTTAATAACAGTACTAAATAACAATTGGGGAAAGGCAAAAAACGATCTAATTGCTCACTTTTGTTAAAACGTTCTGCATATAACAGAGACTGCAAAGTATCTATGTCAAAGTTATCAGTGCTAACCAAAAATAATAATTCTATAAAATGATCCTAAATAATACATTCTATACTCATATAGTCAAAATATCTGCATCAAGTACAAAATTAAAATACTAAGCTAAATCTGATCATAAAAGTCTCAAATAGCTAAAATGGTTTGCCGGTAGTACCGCTAATAACACGGACACGCACAACAATCATGGCCGACAAGAGGTTTTGTGTCCACGTGATATTCGAAACCGATTTTATAAATTTGCTTTCGTAATCAAAAGATATCGGTTAAAAGACAAAATCAAACAGCTAATCGACATTTTAATTCTAAACACTTCAACATTATTTTACTACAGGAGCAGGTCAGATGTGTAACAATGAGTTACTGAGAGAAAATAAAACTGCTATGCTCAAACCGTGTCAAAGGTCAGCCCAAACTCACGTGGCAATCGACCGTGTAAACTGTTCGCTTTTTTAACTAAATCAATTTTAACTTGTAAATAACCTTTATCAACAATATTTTAATGTCTTACCTTTGTTTTTGCTGAAAATCAAGCTGTAGGAGACAAACTTGGCAAAGTGTAGAACGTAGACACCTTTCGTTCCGCAGATAACGTTTACACCTCGACACAGACGCGAACAAAACAAGCACTTTTTTCAAATCTTCAGCTTTATGTACGCATTGTTTATCGACGTCACAGTATTTGGTGCACAAAAGCCATGACGATAAAAGACATATTACAGCTATGCACCAAGTATATCAAGTGCTTGGTATGTTAAATTCCGCATATAACGTTCCGGACACGAAATGTATACCAATGAAAATAAATGAAGCTTTTCTTCTTCATAAAACTTTGTAGTCAGATTAAAACTCACCATGTATAGTTTAAAGTATGTAAAAGTGATTGCTGGCAATTTTATAACATAATATGTTTTTTTAGGACTGCTTTTGTCTTCATGACATGCAGACGTTTTTTTGGACACGACCAGTTATATACATGACTCGGATTTCCCGATGTAATATTTTTCTAATTACTTTTTTTTTAAATATAAGCCTTTGGGTTATATGTTGACTTACCACTTATAAGGAAACAACAACTTTTATTTGGTTTTACTAACCTTTCCTAAGTGACAATTAACCATGTGGGGGAAAATGTGATTATAATGAAACAAAATGGCGGTGTAAAAAAGCCCCCTTTTTAAAACTTTATTGCTGTTTATCAAGAAACAGTAAAACACTAATAGTTCATTTTGATTTCTTAAGGTTATTGAATTGTTACTTTAATGATGTGTGTGCAAAAGAAACCTGTTCAGTTAATTTTACCATAGCTAATTAAATTTGATATAGACTGGTAACAAAAGTACCCATGATCTGACCTGTACACATCTGCTAAATGTGAAGCCAAACATATCGAGCCCCTCATATGAGAATAGCCACAAAATTAGTTGTCTGTAATGAAACAACATTATGATTTCATTGATGGCAATGCAATCAGCTATTTTCAAATGTGGGACTCTTATTCTGTGGCATCAGCCTTAAAAGTAATAAGAGTAAATGATATCACAAAAATGCTATCCAACATATTGGTTAAATCAATTTCAAAGCATCTAGTGGAATTAACATTAAAGATGCCAATTTCAACCAAAGAATGTCCAAATTAACTAAACAAGTATCATAAATAACTAGTGTTTTGAATGGATGCCAAAAAACAACAACTATACTTAAGTCCATTAGATAGCATTTATCTTACAACTTGTTTAAAAATTCATCCGACTTTTGTTCGCTAATTACATTTTTAATTCACTTATTGTAAGATAAATTGTAACTTATGGCCATACATGTGGTACGATATTTTCTAAAAAAATTATCTCTATCTCACTCTTGAAAAAGGATAATATCAAGACATATCTATGTGTTAAAGAAACCAACAGCAAATAATTACCACAAAAACTTGAGAATATACAAAATATTATATTTCTGGGAGAATTAGCTTTTTGTCATTTCCTTCTATACATACTGACTTGACTATAGGAGCCATTGTCACCCAGAACCCATGGTCTATACTTCACTGAACTTTCAAACCGTCATATATTTTTACTTGGTTGTTGACCATATCCAGTAATAAAATAGGAAGGAAGAAAAAAAGAAAGAAAGAAAAACAAAGTAAAACAAAGGAAAGAAAAAACAAAGTAAAACAAAGGAAAGAAAAAACAAAGTAAAACAAAGGAAAGAAAGAAGAAAGATGTTTTAACGATGCACTCAACACATTTTTATTTACAGTTATAGACTTATGGTTAATGATCACATAGATAATGAGAGGTAACACACTGCCTCCATTCCATGGGCTACTCTTTTAATTAGCAGCATTCATTTTTTATATGCACCATCCCACAGACAGGACAGTACATATCATGGCCTTTGTTACACCAGTTATGGACCACAGGACAAGAAATAGCCCAAAAGCCCCCCCCCCCCCCCAACATGGATCGATCATAGAAGGAACAAGTGTTTACCACTGGGCTACATTCAACTCCTTACAGTGTAATAAACATGAAAACAAAATTGATGCAGCATAAACATTTTGTTACCTGCACATTGATGTAATGACCGTATGGCAGAACGTACCTGTTTAAAACATCCAGGTAAATCATTGACCCAGTGTAAACTACAAATATATAATTTACAATTTTTTTTAATAATAATCAATTGTGTTTGTACAATAATAAAATGTGATGTTATCCGACATTATAGATTAATCAAAGTGTAATTTCCAACTGTTAACATTATAATGAGATTTGGAAAGCACATTTTGAAATCAACAAATCTGACATATAGTGTTTGTAGTGATCCTCAAAACACAACAAGATGGCCACCACCCCCTCCCCCAAACTCAGAAGTGGTAATTGAGACTCAGTTCAGCAGCAAACAAACGTGTCACATCTAGTAGTTTTACTGCATTTTGATAGGATGGGATGGCTGCTTTCGTTTGTTTACAAACGTTCTCAAAACATTTAAAACTTCATTCTTGTATACCTATGATTGCAAACAGTGCCTTACAAAATCATATATAATTAGTATACATATATATATATATATATATTACATTAGTACATTACAAATGCCATTGTATACTTGTGAGATTTGTCATAACCAGGCTCAACATTAACTCTAAAACATCCAGTTGTCCCATATGAAACATGTGAGTCACATAAAAGGTTCCATTAAAAAGGTGGAGCAATATTTAAGTGCTCTCTTATTAGGTACCAAAATATTTACTTAATTAAAGTAAAATTGTCCAGACATATCAGGGCCCCATTTCACTAAACATCTTAAGTTTACATCTGCTACTAGCAGTTATACCGGTGGTGTGTTTACACGTGTTTGGCATCAATTTCACGCAGAAAATTACATCATTACAGAAGCTGGAGTATTTTAAAGACAAAAGAAAATTAAATATGTGTTCTTCAAACTATATTTGTTGAACTATAATAGCAATAAGAATTGTGGTTTAGTCGTAGATAAATTTACATTTACGAATGAATGAATGTTTGACACCCCAGCACAATATATGTTCAAGGAGACTAATTTTAGCTGCCCTTGCTTTCAGAATTTATATGGGGTCATTTCATTTCATTTCAAGTTATTTTTGTGCTTATATCCAATTAAGGTTCATGCACACTGTCCTGGGCAAACACTGTAGCTATCTGGGCTGTCTGTCCAGGACAGAGGGTTAGTTGTTAGTGGTTAGTGAGAGAGAAGAGGTTGCAGTGGTCTTACACCTACCCATTGAGTCGTTAAAACTCGCTCTGGGTGGGAGCCAGTACAAGGCTGCGAACCCAGTACCTTCCAGCCTTATGTCTGATTGCTTAACCATGACACCATCATGGCCGGTCATTTACATTTACATGCAAACCCAGGCTTACGATGTTTTGTGAAATTGGGCTCTGAGCATTAAATTAATCATATATTATCATGGTATTTTGTGAGTTGACTTGTCTGATCGAACAAGTTGTTAGAACAAATGCGTTATCCTACACCCAAAATTACTTGTTCCGGGCAAAAAGAGAAGTGTTAAATAAAGTAAAGCTCTGACATACCTCAAACTACTAACAACTAAATCCAAAGAGTTATCTTTGAATGGAAAAAACTCTTCATCAGCTATCAACTTGTAAGTAGGCACTTCTGGTGAGGTAGAACTCTGCATCTACAATTTAAAAAATATTTTTAAAAAATAACATTTGTTTAAATGCCATACATGCAGATCTATACATGTTCCTTTTCTTTTGCAAATTAAACAAAACATTTTAATAGCAATTTTGGTGCAGAATTTTTTTATTTTACTAACAAAATGCTTACTTTTATTAGTATTTATTTATCAGTTTGCACTGTTCAGTTGTCATTTTAAGATTTGTTATTGAAGGAAATGGTGAGAAACATAAAAACAAACCTACCAGCACCTTATCTGCCATCTCACACTGGAACAGTGTTCCCACCATATCACTATAAATGTTCTTCGAAACATGACCACGCCCACAGCCTAAGTCAACTGCCACATTAAAGTTTCTGGAAGAAAACAAGCATTTGCAATTACAATAAATTTTGCAAACAATATTACTTAATTTATTAATAATTAAATTTGCATTTTGTCATTACAGTATTAACTTTGTTTTTGACCACCCGATCTAATTTAGCGACCAAATTTAATGATTAGAATTTTCTTTATTAATTATATTAATTAGAGATGCACATTAAAATTTTAAAGGCCCAGTATTTAATTCTTGGATGTAAATTTCAAAATTGTCCGCTTAATTTTTTTCTGTCCCGGGACAAGCCCCTGGCTATCCAGAGACAGGCCCCGGGACGAACATGCTCGAAACTCTAGTGGTATATGAGCATGTAAAAATTATTCGCACTCACACAGTATTAACAGCCATTTTACTGTTTATGTTATAATTATTTTTCTTTATTTCGCAATATATGCACTGATAACCATGTAGAATTATTTCACACTATAGGAATTGGAAATGGGGTTTTTTTGTGGAATCTGTTTACACCTTTTTTTTTCAGGTTGTAAAGCTAAAAGAAATAACACATCATTTTTAGTTGCTCATAAATACAAGTCATAAAATCATAAGAGAATACCAGTAAATATAATGAATAATATACAATTGTAATTACAAATGGCAAGAAAAGTACAAATAATGGTGCAACATATAAATCTAATAAACAAATTATACGTACATGTGTTACCATCACTACACTCATACCTTTTAATATCGCATATTCTGTCAGCTACTCTGTATCCAACCTAAACAGAAATAGATTTGTACTTGTAGAAACAGTTTTGAAAATTCTCACAAGCAGTTTTTGTTCAAACATGTCAGTTCAAATGTTTGTTTCTTTGGAAAAAAAAAGAGAAAAAAAAACCTTCAAAAAAATGATATACCATTACATGTATGAAAGAACCCATTATCAAAAAAGGCAGCATTTGTATTTTATTTTCTACCCACAGGTACATGCATACCTGTTACTGCATTACACCTACAGGTACAGTACCATACTCTTTAGTCACCCCACGTCTTTAGATCACATTAATTTGGGAAGAACAAGTTTTTGGTCTGTTCTGAGCACACCAAGGTCTTTTAAGTGCAGTAATGTTAATAATAGTTGGTAAAGAGTTGTACACATTCAGAAATGCATTTTCAGTTAATTACAGCTTAACATTCCATTGATTTTTGGGGGAAATGTTTGTACTCAATTTGGGCTAGAGTATATCGCCTCAGTTAAGGAGCAATATAAAGTCCTATACCCACAAGCCACACCCTCTGAATCAATGTTAAAGGTGCATCATTATAATTGTAAGTGCCATATTGTGCTATTGTTTACATTTATTTGTCATAAATAACTCCATTAATTAATCTATCCTACAACATGCACAGAGCCCCATCCAATTTTTTTTTTTTTTATCATCTTGGTCACCAACATTTTTTTATGCACACAGGCAGATGTTTTTCAGATTTTAAGTTTTTAAATAATAATTTCACCTGCTAAATATGCCACTCAAAACAATTTTGACATGTGTGAAGATCAGTATCAAGGACATAAATAAGGTGGCAAAGCATTATAGAAACTAATATAGCTGGGTTGGGTTTTTTTTACGACACCACTAGAGCATATCGATTTATCAATCATCGGCAATCAAACATTTGGTAATTTTGACATATAGTTTTAAAGATGAAACCTGCTACGTTTCCATCAATAGCAAGGGATCTTTTATATGCACCATCCCAAAGACAGCAAAGACACAACGTTCGATATATCAGTTGTGGTGCGCTAGCTGGGATGACAGTTATCCCAATGGGCCACTGACAGTGATCATTCCTAGACTGACCATGCATTAGGCGAGCACATTACCACTGAGCTATGCCCCACCCCCATCAAATTGTAATACTAATTATATAAGCTGTCACTAGATATCAACAGTGCTTTCCTTATATTCTAGGTATAACTATAACGAAAACACAGAAATCTTGGTTTAAAAAAAATATTAGTGTGCTCTAGTGGTGTAGTTAAACAAAACAAACACACATTTAGTGATTAGTTCATATTTAGGGTTATATTACAGTACCTCTTCTTTGATATATTCATAAACATGGTAATCATCTAAAAATGCTGTTCTGTTTTTCTGAGTTTGTTTTGCTTTTCTATCAAATACATTCATAATGTTTTCTTGTTTCATGGTTGATTGAACAAAACGCTTAGAAACATTTCTTAAATGCACCACTCTACACCACGTAAGAGAATTATGGCCAAAAAATGACAAGCTGAACATTTTGTTTGTTCAAATATTAAATTCAACAATGTTATCTGTGTATTCCATGCACAATGATACCCCATATATATCCAAAATTTTAATTATGTATTGTTTTTCCACATTATGTTGCTAAAATATCTTAAACACTAATAACAGGAAGTGGTGTCTAAACATAACATTTTGTGGCAAAAGAGTCTTGCTTCATTTTACATGAGAGTTGTTTCCCGTATATAATATATATGCGTGTTCCGCGGCAGCGAACGACGCTAACGTTCGCGAACTATTTGACTGGTTCCCAACGATGTTATTTGGTTTAACGTGTAGCAAATATACCAGCTCAGCGAACGTTTTTTTCTGATTGCTCTGATTGGGGCATATTCAGAACGAACGATCACGATCGGTGATAAGCGGACATGTATGGTACTATTTCTATTTAGCCCGAGTACGACTGTAAGAGAGCTAGACGGACATTTGGACGGTTACTTAGTTTACTCAAATTGGTCGCGAGCGCTTGGCCTCCTGAACATACCACTCAGTGTTATCTAAATTGTTTTAGAATATGTGCATTAGGCCTATTATACATTACGACGTAAAATTGTTCAGTTCGAAGGAAGAAGAACAAAAATCAGAAATCAGAATAACAAAGTTCTGAATAATGTTCATCTTACTTAAATCAATTGTTTTTAATAAATCCATAAGTTTATTGTAGGCCTATACAAGTACACCCATTATTCAGGAAAATGCTAGAATAATTTTACTGAACATGTTAGCACTAAAAAAAAAATGTGTTTTGACTTTTAAAACTAGATATAGAAACAGATATATTATTTATTAATTTGTTTTGAAAAGCATGCAATGCTGTAGCAAATTAAATCGATCTGTATTCCGGTGTCTTAAATACGGACAACGTTTTGGACCTATAATGTCTATAACACTTAAAATTGCTTAAATTTAGATATTGTTAAAAAGTAAAATGACATTTCAAAAGTGGGAGGTCATACTGTCCACCCTTCATCTCCCAAGGTTCTGATTATAAAAGGTTTTGAAAAAACAACAGAGACGTGATTGGCTATGCTAGTGTCAGTTAACTACTCAACATATTAAAAACGATAGTCGATTGCAACACCATTTTCTTCTATTACAGTACGAAGTTTTGTTTCTTTCTTAAACGCACTTCTTTACTTCTTTAGGAGCGGGACGTAGCTCAGTCGTAGACCGTTCGCGCGATGCGCGGTCGGTCTGGGATCGATCCCCATCGGTGGACCTATTGGGCTATTTCTCGTTCCAGCCAGTGCACCACGACTGGTATATCAAAGGCCGTGGTATGTACTACCCTGTTTGTGGGATGGTGCATATAAAAGATCCCTTGCTGCTAATCGAAAAGAGTAGCCCATGAAGTGGCGACAGCGGGTTTTCTTTCTCAATCTGTGTTCCTTAACCATATGACAGATGCCATATAACCGTAAATAAAATGTGTTGAGCGTCGTTAAATAAAACATTTCTTTCTTTTTTCTTTACTTCTTTAAGGGTTATCTTTTTTTCCAGGTCAAGTCAGGTCACAGGTTTTAACGTGCACATCCAGAACAAGCTGTTGTAGCACACGCCTAAAATAGACGTAGTTGACAACTAAGTTGTCGACTTTCACCGGCTCCTCCGTCCAGGACAGAAAAGGGTTTGGGTTGGGTGGAAGAGGGTATCGCCCGCGCTGGCATGTGCAAGGGTGTACAAGCAGCCCAACCAGGGTCTGTAGCGGGCGAGGGTGCTATTGAATTTGCAAATGTCCCATAGGATTAAAGTCAAATAGAAAATGTTGCATAATTTCTTTTCCCCCAACGTTTTCAGATATAAAGTTCCCCAACTTCTATGGACTCTCCGAGAAACTCGACAGCAGCCGTGAGGACAAATTCAGAATAGAAGAACGTATACTAAAAGGCAAAAGTTATTGTGACACACAAAAAACAAAGATAATGATGACAAGTTGGTGAAACGTTATAACATGGAAAGAGAAATGTCTGAAGGTATGGAAACGAGCAATAGTCCATGAAAAGGGCGCACCTGCCATATGCAAATGAGCCACATCACTAGAGGGGTCCAGAGCGACGTTCACAGTCAGTAGCGAGTGTGTCCACCTTGAGCATTGATACAGGCCAGGACCCACATTCACAAAAAGGTGTAAATTTACGTCTACGACTAGCACTTACGTCTGCCGTAGATTTACGTTTACGTGCAAGAAGCACCTTATTCTCAAAGACGGTCGTAAATGTAAACGTAACTTAGTTGGACCTAAATCTACGATTTAACACTCAGCGGAGTAATTTAAAAAAAAACAAACATTAGAAACGATGGCTACTGGGTAAATAACAATGCGCAAAACGCAATTTTGTTTGTCGTCTGCTAACAATAACATCGCGAACAGTGAACCATGGCATTTTGGTATTTGTGAGGAATCGCGTTTTGGCACGAACTTGAGGACATTTCTTAAAAAGGAAAAGATAACTCAGGAGAAATTTGCCGAGTCGAAAACATGCATAACGGACCTAAATCTAGAATGCAGGAGATGCATTTTCCTGCATTCTGGGAAATAAATTTGTCACATCGTCGGACTATTTTTTATATATTTTTTTTACACATCCACGGATGGACCTCGACAGACTATGGGGGGTGGGGGGTACGTACGCACCCCTCCCCCCCCCCCCCCCCCCCCCCCCCCCCCCCCCCCCCCCCCCCCCCCCCGCGTATACTGTGGACTACTATCAATACCACTATTTCTACTCCTATTTCTGTTTATAATTGTCACGGGGATCCTATAATACCCGTAACTGAATGAAACACGATTGTCCAAATATCTCTCCTAACTGTATATCTATTATTTACCGGCCTCGGTGGCGTCGTGGCAGGCCATCGGTCTACAGGCTGGTAGGTACAGGGTTCGGATCCCAGTCGAGGTATGGGATTTTTAATCCAGATACCGACTCCAAACCCTGAGTGAGTGTTCAGCAAGGCTCAATGGGTAGGTGTAAACCACTTGCACCGACCAGTGATCCATAATTGGTTGAACAAAGGCCATGGTTTGTGCTATCCTGCCTGTGGGAAGCGCAAATAAAAGATCCCTTGCTGCTAATCGGAAGAGTAGCCCATGTAGTGGCGACAGCGGGTTTCCTCTCAAATCTGTGTGGTCCTTAACCATATGTCTGATGCCATATAACCGTAAATAAAATGTGTTGAGTGCACGTTAAATAAATCATTTCTTTCTTTTTTTCTTTCTGTATATCTATTAGATCTCTCTGTAACAGGCAGTTATACCCGCTGTGGCTCGTCTAGGTATGATCAGAGATAAGATCTTATATAAAGTATATATTATTATAGCACGTTTAGTTCACAAGAAAACACAACAACAACACAATACTCTTTGGAATCTGTATTAACCTACGCTGACAAATGTACTGCCGCAGTAGTTAATTAACAACAACAAATAATAACAACCCAGAACTGATCACTTAATTAGTTAATCTCTAGGTGTCTAGTTTACACAATATGCTAATCACTTCACCGTGACACAACACCCACACGTGTGATAATTGAGAAACGCTAACACCCACACGTGTGATAATTGAGAAACGCTAACACACACACGTGTGATAATGGAGAAACGCTTCCAGGGGAACTTAATTAATAAAGGAATTACCACTCTTTTCCTAACTGGTTAATTTTTAATTAACCCGTAACTACTCATTCAGTAACCTTGTAACACATAATTAATACTGGTACCTATCACAATAAAGACAATAACCTACAGTTTACCTAGGTCCTGTAGGATGACTGGCTAAGCTTTATATATATATATATATATATATATATATATATTATATATATATATATATATATATATCAGAACGGTGAGCCTACAGAATACTGCGTCAGATGACCGTCAGCACCGTCTAAATAATATTGGTATAATAGCCCGATCAATCAATCACATCAAGGTTATACACAGAGCAGAAAATATATATTTACCAAAGTCCCGTCTGAACTAATATAGATCGTTCAGTGGACGGACAGCGATCCCCTGGAGCCTTCCAATATGTTTCTGCTCGATATTTCTAAAACCCTAGCTATTTATTCAAAACTCTCGGAGACAGCGAATATCGCCTGGGGGCACAACGCGGTACCTCACCTATCATCTGATATTTCCACCTCTCCCAGAGTCGGTATATTTTTCTCTGATCGTCAGACTGGATGTCGCCATTCCGCGAGCAATCCCCTGGTCATAAACAGCACTAGCGGAGTTATTACGTAACTACTGGCACATGACCTCCACATCTGGCTGGGTGTGTATTAGAAACTGCACACGGCCGTCGCGCAGAAGTATCACGTAACAAGTTGCCCACTTGGGCTAAGTGCATTTGGAACTGCACACGGCCTTCTAAAACAATTAATATCGCCACAGGCGAAACGAAATTAAGAGCATGTACCGTCACACACACCCACCTCAAAAACGATATTTCCTCTACTCTAGGAATAGGGAAATATACTACATTAAAACAAAACGTGCGTTAACCGACGCATCCGGGCATTTATAACACATGTAATAATAAGGTGACTACCAGTAATCACACTGAGTCTCTGAGTCCCTGGTATACAAATAAAATATATAAAAACAAATTAGAAATCAAGAATGTCAACACATTATTATAACGTTCAACTTCGGGACAGGGCATCAGCGATTACATTGGATGTGCCCTTGATATGTTCAATGGTAATTGGGAATTCCTGCAGAAGAAGACTCCATCTCAAAACTCTCTGGTTGGAGGCTTTCATTAGGATGGTCCAGTCCGTCTTCGTCTTCTTGGAACAGCACAGCTCCAGCACCCACGTCACTGGCACCCACAGCTAGCTTGAACGGCATTCGGTAGTCTGGTGCTGCCATCACGGGAGACGAGTAGCGCATCTGCTTGAGACGGTTGAATGACTTCTCGCATTCACTTGACCATTGGAACTTCGTTTCTTTCTTTTTCAGTGTCGCACGTTTTCCAGGTTTTCTCCGATAGGCATGCTGTCGAATCGGTGTAGCGTTGGGTTCCAGCGCACATCCTGGCTTAAGGTATTGGTAACCGTTGGAAGGTCCTGACAAATGGAAACATTGTCTTGTATCAGCGTAGTCAACTTTTCTCGCTGGGGGTTCAAGTCTGCTAGAATCTGTCTGTTGGTTAATTTTCTCTCTGCAGTCTTGACGTCATCACAGGAAACTGAGTGACTCTCAATTTGGACCGGTATCACTGGAACTATCGGCAGTCTGTCAAAATAACCTTTTAGCAAATTGATGTGACAATACCTACTTTTCCTAACCCTATCAGGAGTGTTTATCACATACCCTGTCTCATTAACCCGTTTGTGCACAACATAGGGCCCGAAATATCTGTTCTGCACAGAACCCCGTTTAATGGGAAGGTACAGCAGCACCTTATCCACTGGTTTAAATTCCCGACTCCTAGTCTTCCTATCAAACACTGATTTTATTTTGCTCTGAGAATGGCTCAGTTGCTTCCTAGCCTTCCTATCAAACACTGATTTTATTTTGCTCTGAGCATGGCTCAGTTGCTTCCTAGCCTTCCTATCTCTAACTCTCTTATTCATTAATACTCTCTTGTCCATATCATAACCTGACATCTGATCCTCCATCTCACCCTCTGTTAACAATGTAGTGCGAGCTGCCAACAATTTTGGATCAGCCCCCTGCTCTAGAATTAACTCTTGTCTATTACAAGGTAAGTCCCCTCTATCAAACACAACTGGTTCAATTCCCCTCTGCTGGAGATCAACAGGTTCCACCACATTTAATTCCTCAGTTGACCTATCTATCATTTTACTGATAACCTCATCCACTCCAATTTCATGGCTCACACACGTATCAGAAAAATCACAAATATCCTCTGGGTTTCGTGTTACCCCAATGGCCATAGCCCTAGTCATTACACACGCAGGATATTTAATCTCATCAACCTCACACTCTTCTATTGGTAAAGTGCTGTCTTTAATTAACAATTGGTCACATTTCGGCTGACAACACTGACTAGTCAAATCATTACCCAACAAAACTCCTATGTTTTCAACAGGCAAGTCCTTTACAACACCCATTACGACTGGTCCCGTCACAAACTTCGAACACAAGAAAACGTTATGTAACCGGACAACCATATTTTCTCCAGTCTGAGGTTAAAGCCAAACTACGTCCTGTATCTGAATTCTTAATACCAGCTAAACACTCCGACGTGATCAGCGACTGACTACAACCTGTATCTCGATAGATTGATATTTCCTTAGGACTCAATTCTTGTTTCACATCACAAACCATACCAGTGGACACATACGGGTTTACCTTCTCTGCCATGGGACTAACCATTAACTCTCTCGCTAACGGAGCTGACCTCACTAAACCGACCACTTGCGCATTATCGCGTTTCCTTTTAAAACAGTCCCCGACAAGATGGTTATCCTTTTTACAGTAACTGCAAAGTGGACGAAAAGTTCGTGCATGGGCTGATAATGCAGGCTTATTCTTACTTTGTCCACCAGGTGCATTCCTTGCCTGACTAGCTGACCAACTAGATGACTCTCCCCGATAGTTACTTTCCCGGGAAAAACCTGGCTGAAATTTCCTCTTATCACCCTGTTGTATAGAGCTACCCTGTACTGCCTGAGCCTTGTGTATTAACACGTAGTCATCTGCCACTATGCCTGCCTCCTCTGTCTTTTTGACATCACGATCCTCTAAATGAATACGTAAGCTAACTGGTAATCCATTTTTAATGTCCTGTAAGATCAACAACTCCCGTAACTCGGTATATGACTCTACCTGATGAGACACCACCCATTTATCAAATATCCCTGCCTTCTTAGCCACAAACTACCTATAAGACTGACCCTGCGTTTTTCTCAACTCGCTATACCGTAAACTATAATCCTCAGGTCGTAATTCATAAGCTCTCAACACTGCAGCCGTAACTAGGTCGTACTGACTTGCTTGCTCATCACTCATTGAATTATAAGCTACACTAGCCTTCCCCTTAAACTTAGACACGGCTAACAATGTCCACTTAGACTGCGGCCAATTTAGCTGCTTAGCGGCCCGTTCAAAAAGTTGGAAGAACATATCTACCTCCTGGTCACCAAATACAGGCACTGATCTATACGCCTCCGACATGTTAAAACCATTTCCTGCCTCACGTCTAACTTCTTCAGTATTCAACTTTAATTCATGTTCCACCTTTAATTTTGCTAACTGGAATTCTCTCTCTCTCTCTCTATCTTTTCTCTCTCTCTCTCTCTCTCTCTCTCTCTCTCTCTCTCTCTCTCTCTCTCTCTCTCTCTCTCTCTCTCTCTCTCTCTCTCTCTCTCTCTCTCCCTCTCTCTCTCTCTTCTCTATCCCTCTCTCTCTCTCTCTTCTCTATCTCTATCTTCTCTTTCTCTATCCCTCTCTTCTCTTTCTCTCTCTCTCTCTCTCTCTCTCTCTCTCTCTCTCTCTCTCTCTCTCTCTCTCTCTCTCTCTCTCTCTCTCTCTCTCTCTCTCTCTCTCTCTCTCTCTCCCTCTCTTCCTCTTCTCTTTCTCTATCTCTATCTTCTCTATCTCTATCTTCTTTTTCTCTATCCCTCTCTTCTCTTTCTCTCTCTCTCTCTCTCTCTATCTAATGCACGTTCTTCTCTTTCGTACTCAAGCTTTTTAAAAGCTAACTGTTGTTTCATACTCAAGTCATTTATCTCTATCTCTGGAACAATCTCACTCTCATCCATAACAGGACTATCACCAAAAACATCCTGGATAATAATTGTCCTTATATCTCCTAATGTTTTAGCTGATGTTAAATCAATTTCCCGCTCACTCGCGATTTCAACTAACTCGGCCTTACGTGCTCGCTTAATCTCCACTACACTGAGTGTATGCCTATCTAGCAAATTCTTATCCATGTTTAGATATGACGCACTTATTATTGATTAATTTTGTAGTGAACAACGTTGCTACTTCTAGTTATTTGTAAAAATAATTTATAAATCCCCCATTTACAAACAATACTTTTTTAAATATGCATGTCCCGTTTCAGATCCGGGATGAGCGCCCCAATTTTCTACTCCTGTCACGGGGATTCTATAATACCCGTAACTGAATAAAACACGATTGTCCAAATATCTCTCCTAACTGTATATCTATTAGATCTCTCTGTAATGGGCGGTTATACACTAATGTGGCTCGTCTAGGTATGATCAGAGATAAGATCTTATATAAAGTATATATTATTATAGTACGTCTAGTTCACTAGAAAACACAACAACACAATACTCATTGGAATCTGTATCAACCTACGCTGACAAATGTACTGCCGCAGTAGTTAATTAACAACAACAAATCATAACAACCCAGAACTAATCACTTAATTAGTTAATCTCTAGGTGTCTAGTTTACACAATATGCTAATCACTTCACCGTGACACAACACCCACACGTGTGATAATTGAGAAACGCTAACACACACACGTGTGATAATTGAGAAACGCTTCCAGGGGAACTTAATTAATAAAGGAATTACAACTCTATTCCTAACTGGTTAATTTTTAATTAACCCGTAACTACTCATTCAGTAACCTTGTAACACATAATTAATACTGGTACCTATCACAATAAAGACAATAACCTACAGTTTACCTAGGTCCTCTAGGATGACTGGCTAAGCTTTATATATATATATCAGAATGGTGAGCCTACAGAATACTGCGTCAGATGACCGGCAGCACCGTTTAAATAATATTGGTATAATACAGTATTAATCAATCACATCAAGGTTATACACAGAGCAGAAAATATATATTTACCAAAGTCCCGTCTGAACTAATATAGATCGTTCAGTGCACGGACAGCGATCTCCTGGAGCCTTCCAATATGTTTCTCCTCCATATCTCTAAAACCCTAGCTATTTATTCAAAACTCTCAGAGACAGCGAATATCGCCTGGGGGCACAACGCGGTACTTCACCTATCATCTGATATTTCCACCTCTCCCAGAGTCGGTATATTTTTCTCTGATCGTCAGACTGGCTGTCGCCATTCCGCGAGCAATCCCCTGGTCATAAACAGCACTATCGGAATTATTACGTAACTACTGGCCACATGGCCTCCACACCTGGATGGGTGTGTAATAGAAACTGCACACGGCCGTCGCGCAGAGGTATCACGTAACAAGTTGCCCACCTGGGCTAAGTGCATTTGGAACTGCATACGGCCTTCTAAAACAATTAATATCGCCACAGGCGAAAAGAAATTTAGAGCATGTACCGTCACAATAATCTAAATACTGAAAACTAAATCATTCCCTACAATATATATATATATATATATTAGGACAAAATCATAGAGAGAAAATAAAAATAAAAAAATGTTTTATTTAACGACGCACTCAGCACATTTTATTTACTGTTATATGGCGTCAGACATATGGTTAAGGACCACACAGATTTTGAGAGGAAACCCGCTGTCGCCACTACATGGGCTACTCTTTCCGATTAGCAGCAAGGGATCTTTTATTTGCGCTTCCCACAGGCAGGATAGCACAAACCATGGCCTTTGTTGAACCAGTTATGGATCACTGGTCGGTGCAAGTGGTTTACACCTACCCATTGAGCCTTGCGGAGCACTCACTCAGGGTTTGGAGTCGGTATCTGGATTAAAAATCCCATGCCTCGACTGGGATCCGAATACAGTACCTACCAGCCTGTAGACCAATGGCCTAACCACGACGCCACCGAGGCCGGTTCATCATAGAGAGAAGTCACTTCTCTCTCAAACTTTAGAGAGGCAAAGTTTTTAACAGCAGGGAGACTTGAATTTTTAATCCAAAAAATAAAATACACAAAAAGAAGTTATCTTAATACAGGTGCAACTTTTACAATCTGTATATTAATTTTTATTTTATTATTATATTTTGTTGCCGTCTGTACTGCTAATTGATGGATGTGTGCTCTATAGTTTGGCTTTTTTTAAAATCACCTTTCCACACGTCGCCTTCTTTAAAAAAATGCAATGCAATTGAACAGCACTAATTTAACCGTTTAGAATTCATTCTCTCACAAGTTTGTCTTCTCGTGTCATTTAATAACTACTCCATGCAGAGTATTGTCAAGCTTAGATTACCCAGAGGCAATTAAATGCGTTCCACGGTCACGGTTTGCTTATCCGCTGTACCTTGTCACTGTTGTTTAACAACAACAAAATGTTTATAGAATTTACAGTGGTCACTTAACACGGTTAGACAGTCCACAGGTATCTGTGAGCCTGTCGCATGATTTTGTGGTGCCAGTCTCTCTTCAAACTTTCAGACACTTCATACTTAATGATTATCTATCAATAGGTATTCCTCAAGTTCTCTTTCCTGTCTTGGACGAAAGAGCTTCGCCCCGCAAGCTCTTGCACCCACGACAGGCGTGCGCTACAACAGCTTGTTCTGAATGTGCACGTTAAACCCTATGACCTGACCTGACCTCAAGTTCTTCACCATTCATCCGTAATGTGTACATTGCAAGTGATGACTATTTTTTTTAAAGGCGACACAGGTTTCGCCTTACGGTGACTGGCACGGCGAAGTCAGGCTAGTCCGAGCGAAGTTTGGCCTCACTTCGCCCGGTCGCGTGAGCCCTGATATATATATATATATATATATATATATATATATATATATATATATATATATATATATATATATATATATATATATATATATATATATGTATATCGTGCCATAACCAAATGTTTTGGTGGATTTTTTAAAATTAACTTTTTGATAAAATTAATTACTCTTATCATTACTGTATGTTTTCTTAACCCTAACCCTAAATGTAACTCATTTGCTTTCCACAATACCCCCTATTCACTGTGGTTGCATTCAATTCCATAGCGCCATACCCAAAAATTCTTTCTGGCAGAAACACTGTATATATATATATATATATATATATATACGCCGTCTACTTTGATTTTGAAAACGTGACATCATTAATGCTGTATTTTTACAAGATATAATTAAGATAGAACCCAGATACCTGAGATTTAGTTTTGTAAGGTTATTACCGGTTATTTACCAAAAAATAAGACAAACTCTTTTTTGCTGTTGCTAAGTTCTAGGTTTTCCCATGTGACGGCTCATATATGTATATTGTGGATAATATTCAATAAAATATATACTCTTCAAAAAAAGAAACGCAAAAGGGTACAAATGGGTTATAACTCCGATTTTATGTTTCCTACCGGTTCATGCTTTGTGAATATAAGGTCATTGCATGTCCCAAACACATTCCCACGGTTACATTCGATAAAACGCAGCTACTGTACAATAAAGTTCCAAAATGTGAATATTCGCAAAAACGCAGCCACGTGCAAACCATGTCACCACTGCACGTGCGTTGTCTGCACGTGCAACATGAACACCGACAGTATAAAAGTGCAGGGTGTTCGCTTGCCTGGCCTCTGTATCTGGCCGACAGTTGACAATCCAGGACATGCCACGTCTCAGTGAACCGCAGAGAAACAATGCCATCGGCCGACTAGACGCAGGCGAATCCAGAACGGCCGTTGCCAGGGCATTCCATGTGTCCCCAAGCACCATCTCCAGACTGTGGGACCGTTACCAGCAACATGGATCAACACGTGACCTCCCTAGATCCGGTCGACCACGGGTCACTACCCCCGGGCAGGACCGCTACATCCGGGTACGCCACCTTCGGGAACGATTGACTACTGCCACCTCCACAGCCGCAGCAATACCAGGTTTGCGCAGGATATCCGACCAGACCGTACGGAACCGCCTACGTGAGGTAGGAATTCATGCCAGACATCCAGTTCGAGGTGTCATCTTAACACCACAACACCGTCGACTCCGACTGCAGTGGTGCCAGATTCATCGACAATGGCCTCAACTGCGATGGAGACGGGTGTGGTTCAGTGACGAGTCCCGATTTCTGCTCCGACGTCATGATGGAAGATGTCGCGTGTATAGGCGTCGTGGTGAACGTTATGCGGCAAACTGCGTGCAGGAAGTGGACAGATTCGGCGGGGGTAGTGTCATGGTGTGGGCAGCCATCTCAAACACTGGCAGAACTGACCTGGTCCACGTGCAGGGCAACCTGAATGCACAGGGCTACATTGACCAGATCCTCCGGCCACACATCGTTCCAGTTATGGCCAACGCCAACGCAGTGTTCCAACATGACAACGCCAGGCCTCACACAGCACGTCTCACAACGGCTTTCCTACAGAACAACAACATTAATGTCCTACCTTGGCCATCGATATCACCGGATTTGAACCCAATTGAGCATCTATGGGACGAGTTGGACCGACGCCTCCGACAGCGACAACCACAGCCCCAGACCCTGCCCGAGCTGGCAGCAGCCTTGCAGGCCGAGTGGGCCACCATCCCCCGGGACGTCATCCGTACTCTGGTTGCTTCAATGGGCAGGCGGTGCCAGGCAGTTGTCAACACACGCGGAGGCCACACCCGGTATTGACTCCAGATGACCTTGACCTTGGTGGTGTGTCCTATCACTTACTCACAATGGACTAGAGTGAATTGTGAACAATCCTGCAACATTTGGTAATTATCGGACTCACCATTCAATAATTAAATCAATTCTCCAAATGTTACGACAATGTGGTTTTGCGTTTCTTCTTTTGAAGAGTATATATGTATAACGTATACGTGTGTGAGTTAAAAAAAAAAAATATAGTGATGACGGCTCTATACAAGACGTTCCTACACAGAGCGGTCTAGTATATTATATACTTAGATATGGTGGAAAACACTAACAGTAAAGGGAATAAATATATTTTTTGTATAATACTCAATGTGTTCGTGTTGACACTGTATAAAAACGTGTACATGGGTACACAGGACGGAACCTGCCTTCAAATCCCCCCTACTTTGTGGATATACATGTAACAGCATAAAACCTCAACTCTGCCACCCATATTTTTATTTATTTACTTTTCCCAATTAGATAGACTTTAACGTGCTCATATACCACTAGGGTTTCGAGCACGCCCATCCAGAGTCCGACCTCCAATAATATTGGTGGCCTGACTCGGGATGGAGGGAAGGTAGAGTTGAAAATGGGCAGAATTTTGAAAACAGCAATTAGTAAAAAAGTTAATAGAATTTAAAAAAGAATTATAATAAAAAGTTACAAGCCAAAAATAAAAAGAATTGACTGTTCGATCGAATATTTATATAATTTGGAGCATTTTAGAAGGACAGTCCAAAAATAAATAAGAGAGGATCGGACTATTTTATAATATTAAAAAAGAAAGTAATTTCGACATAACATTTTGAACGCAGATCTAAAAGTTTAAAGTCCGATCTATATGTCCACGTGAGTGGCCTCGTTAAGGCCGTTTGGGTGCACAGCTTATAGGGACAAGATGGGTTGCATCCCGTCGAGAAAACCCCTAGATTGACAGTCATCAGACGTTTAAGGTGTAGTGCTGTGCTGAAATACAGATCTTGAGAAGACGAATCCGTCTGAACGAGAGAGAGTATCGGACTAGGGTATAGTCCAGTCGTCATGAGTTGGTACAGTTGTGTGGACGGGCCCGACTCCGGAGGATACGAGATGGTATCACTATAAAGCAAAGTAAAGTCTAGAAAAGAGTAGTAGGAGCCGACCCCGCTTCCTATTTCTTCTTAGAGTGGGGCGGTCAATCTTCCAGTGCTGCTAGGACAGGCTCGGACATGTAGAGACTAAACGCGAACAACCATGGCGTTCTACAGAATGGCCGTCATACGAGTCACGAAAAAACAAGTCGACATAGTCAGCCGGAGAAATGACGTGGAGGCAAGGCTAAAAAAAAGAATCCAACCTGGTGGTGCAGGCTGTCGAAACGAGAAGCGTTCCAGCGTTCAATCAGTTCCAATGGCTGCATACATCCTAGTAGAAAACTTCATTTCGCTGACAAAAAACGAAATGAAGGATCCCCAAGTCGAGCACACGAAAGCACGTGCAGTGTGCACAAGCGAAACAAACACATCTTACCGCGTCGAGCTCCAGACTGGGAATGTTTCAAATTAGTACTTTGTTTTGATTACAAAGAAGACTTGGTTAAAGCTGTTTTATATGTTACATGTGCCTAGTATGCTCTCAACACATCACAATAAAACTGCTTGTACATATTCACTTGTGGTTAAGTGGTTAATTTGTTGTTTATTTAAGTTAATTATAATCTGTTGGTATGCGACTGTGTCTGGCGTAAGTACTATAGTACACCATTATATATGAATATGAATACAATTAACCATCAGTTTTTGCAATATAGTGTCTTTTGTTTTATTTTTAACTGTCTCTGTATTCTGTGACGTATCCCCACTCTTTTTTGTCTCATTTGTCTATATATTTTCGTGTTTCATTTCCAAACAGTGCTTGCCAAATATTGTCGAAAGATACGTTCATTTTTGAATTCAGTCAATAATATTTGAATATTTGAGTTTTTCAATACGGTAAATATGACGCATATTACTATTAGTCAAGAAAATCAGAAAGTTGAAGTACTTTTTTTTACCTTTTAAAAAGGTTTTTTCTACTGGGTTTTTCGTGTCGGGCTGCAAGTTATTAACCTTGTAAATAATTTAAATTAATTTAATTAAGTACTGTTATGCTTCGTGTGTATATATGTATACAGATATAGATATAAATATATAGGTATAGGTACAGATATAAAGGTATGTATTGTGTTTATTGAAATGAATACTGAGGTGTAGCAATTGGGAATAAATATTGTTTAAACTATATCTTTAATTAACTTCTAGGTTTATAAATGTGAGCTTTAATCTCTCAAGCTATACTTGTCCAGCATTCGATGAGAGAACACGTTTCCCAGTACTTTTGTTTACCTTTTTAAAAAGGTTTTTCTACTGGGGTTTTCGTATCGGGCTGCAAGTTATTAACCTTGTAAATAATATAAATGAATTTAATTAAGTACTGTTATGCTTCGTGTGTATATAATATGTATATAGATATAGATATAAATATATAGATATAGATATAAAGGTATCTGTTATGGATAAGAAAAGTATAAGTTTCAGTATTTCTGTGGTCCTTAACCACATGTA